>NW_009909482.1:8615-32620 GCF_000696875.1 Nestor notabilis
TGCCAGGAGTACTATTAAAAACAAGCAAAAAAAAAAGAGTTGACAAAGAAAAACCCAAACCATCTTTATTCTTTCCACTTTGTTCTTTCTGCTGGCCATGTGAATGATACACCACTAAATCTTACCTTGCATATACCAATAAAGGCAGAAAACCAAACAGTGAATTATTAATGCTGTTGAATTTGATGGGAAAACTACCCTGCCAGAGTAGAGGCCAGTGTGAACTCTGAACACTAAATGGCTGAAAGTTCAGTTCTAGCAGTAGATACAGGAAGCACAGCCGGCTGGCTGATATACCTCAGCATTCACTAGTGCCTCTTCACTTGCCTGTAACTTGCAGTAACGGCTTAGGTAACAGTGATGGAAGGGTAGAGAGCTTGGGTAGCTCCAGAGGAGGCATATTCCCCTCATTTGTTTTTTGTGTGGGGAAAGTGGGGAAGGGAAAGTGGAAGAAAAAAGGGGAGAAAATGAAACTCATTTCTCAATTTTCTTTTTCTGAAGGGGAAGAAGGTATTTAGTTATTACTGGGTGGTGATAAGTTCCTTCTGGAGTCTAACAGAAGAGCCTATCTGTTTCTGTTCAAGAATATAACTGGGAAAGCTTTTCCACTGCTCTGATACCCATGGAAAAAGATTAAAAAATTGCTAGTAATATTGTTAACACAAAGGAGCTTCTGTTCTCATTGAAGTCCCCCCCATGCTGGCATATAGTGCAATTTGCTGCTACTCAGTGTTATTTCAATGCCTGGCATGATGCATCAATACGGAAAGGATCTTCCTAAACCGTAATCACTGGGCTATGGCAATAGATGGTGGTAATGACTCCCCTGGGGCTGTGTTTGCAGACAGCAATAAGGTCTGCTGTGGTGTACCCAGTATTGCTTTGCTTAAAACAGAAGAGTTTTATCAGTAAGATACCTTTAAAACAGAATAGCTGGTATCCAGTAAAATATCATTTGTAAGAATACTTGTGTATTTCCAGATCAGTGTGGTGGGTTGGCCCTGGCTGGACACCAGGTGTCCACCAAAGCTGCTCTGCCACTCCCTTCCTCAGCTGGACAGGGGAGAGAGAATATAAGGAAAGGCTCCTGGGTCAAGACAAGGACAGGGAGAGATCACTCAGCAGTTATCACCATGGGCAAAACAGACTCAGTTTGAAAAATAGGTTTAATTTATTACCAATCAAATCAAAGTAGAGTAATAAGAAATAAAACCAAACCTTCCCCCCATGCCTCCCTTGATCTTGGGTTTAACTTTACTCCTGATTTTCTCTACCTCCTCCCCCCAGCAGCAGGACTATGTAGAATGGGGACTGTGGTCAGTTCATCACATTTTGTTTCTGCTGCTCCTTCCTGCTCAGAGGGAGAACTACTCACGCTCTTACCTCCTCCAGCATGGGGTCACTCCCATAGGAAACAGTCCTCCTGATCAACTGAGCAGATAACTACCAGGATTTGCCACAGTGGCTCTATATAAGAGGGCATTATTTCCAAACCTAGAGAGAAAAAAATGTCTACGGCAGTGTATACAGACTGAAATTTTTGAACCCCAAAGCCCTTCCTGAAGTCCTGTTGCATTCAGATTTAATACCCTGTCCTCAAAGGCGTATAACCAAACTAATTGATCAAAGCATAAATAATGAAACCTTAATTGAATACCCAGACAGAATTTTTTCTAGAGATAAGATGGTATTGGCATGTATATTAGCACAGTAGAGGATATCACACTGTTAATTCTGCATGTTGATTTCTGAAGTATGGTAACAGTGAACCCAGCGATTTGTTTTTCCAACTTACAAAAACAATATAAGGACACCTCCACCTATGTAATGAGTTATAGTCAGTACATATATTGTTTATATATCCTTTCAAGTGGGATAGAATAAATGAGGTTTTCCAGAGCTGAGTTGTTAAATTGTTGTAACCTGAATGTGGCTATAGTTTGGCCATTGTTGATGCTGCAAAAATGGTGGAAAACACATCACTTCATGAGTGTCGGGAAAGTAACCATTTGTAAGGATGGGAATGAGGTAAATGTTATCAGTTTTTAAAAAACAATTATATCATCCAGTATTACAAAAATGGGGAAAATACTAGAAATAGTTGTTCATTTTCCTGGGTGGAGAAAAAACAAAGCAGCCAATTAAACCAATTAAAACCAAAGTATTTGATTTCCTCCTAAAGTGTGGGGAAAAGGTGATTGGCAATATCAGAACAAAACCCACATCGTGGTGGGTTGGCCTTGGCCAGCCTCCCACCCAGCCACTTTCTTACTTCATGTCCTCAACAGGACAGGGGAGAAAATAAAATTAAAAGGCTTGTGGGTGGAGGTAAAGGCAGGGAGATCCCTCACCAATTACTCTCATGGGTGAAACAGACTTAACTTGAGGAAAATTAGTTTAATTTATTGCCAGTTAAATAGGATGGTGAGAACCAAATACAAAACTAAATCACCTTCCCCTTGCCCACCTTTTTCCTTGCCTCAGCTTCACTCCTTCATTCCTGACTCCTCTACCTCCTTGCAGCATGAGCGATGAGTTTCCTCTCACTCTGTACCGCTGGTCAGTGTTTTCCCCTTTCTTACGTACACTTTTGCTGAGAGGCTCAGCTGTGCCCCGTGGTGGGTGTGTTGGAGCTGGCTGGAACGTGTCTGGCACAGGGTAGCCCTGGCTGCTCCTCACAGAGGTTGCCCTGCAGCCCCCTACCAGCACCCAGGCAGCTGAAAAGCATGTTAGAAGGAACAAAATGGAACTTCTAGCATATGTTGTAGAAGAGGGGAGGATAATGCAAGGAGAAAGAATCTGTAGTATTAATTTATATGAATATCTGGAAGGGACGGCCAAAGTAGTCTCATGTCTTTGTTCTTGGTGTGGTTTCCATGGCAAGCTTCTGGAGTGCCTTCTTTGCTGTTTTTAATTTTTAAAGCCAGCTTTGAATGCAAAATGCTGAGTTCAGTTTTGGCAAAGGTTCAGAAAGACATTGTATAAAAAACCCTAAGGACTTCTATATTTCAAATGATGTACTGGAAACTCAGGAGGGTTGAACCCGTGTTGGAAGCAGCATACGGTGTCATGGAGCCTCTTAGAAACTGGGGGCTCATGCAGCCTGTAGTTCTCAGTGCTCCTGCCTGACTTCTGGAGATTAAGCAGAAAAAGAATTAGTAGAAATGATACTCAAACGAATGTTTTTTTATGTGCTAATATAATTTTGGGTGGGTGATTAGTTATAAAGCTTACGTCGGAGAACTCTGGCCTGTAATGACTTAATCTCTACAGCTTTAAATTACAGGAATTCAGGTGTTCATATATTACAGGTATACTGCTGCCCTGGTGTTGCAGGCAAACTGAGCTTGAGGAAGCAGTGCAAACAAGGATTCGTGTCATGTGCACAAGCAGTATGAAAAAAGAGGTAAAGTTGAAAAAGTAATCATAGTAAATATGGGAAGAGTGTTATCAGTTGCCTTGGGTTGTGAAAAAACAGGTCCTTAGAGTGTCCTTTGAAATGTTACACATGTAGTGGTGGTAGCTGGTATAAATTTCTTTTACTGACTTCTTTAGTGCACAGGCAGGCAAGCTGATATTACACCCAAGAGTTTGGTGTTCTATGGTACAGATTTAGGAATTCCAGAAGAGCCTGGTGTAAATTTCAGAGTTTTAGTAAATGTAAAAGGGTTGGATTGGGTTTGGAGATCTCCATATCTGAAATCCCGGAAGCTGAATTGTCTACAGAATTACATAAGTGATCAGCAGTGATTTTTACAATCAAAAGTAGATTAACCAACAGATTCATGGGTAGTTGGGTCCTAGTTCTCTTGGTATTGTGAGAAATGGCCTGTCTTATCATCACAATTATAAAGTATAAATGCCTTTCTCCTATTGGCATTAGATTGAGATGCAGAAGAGAGAAAAAAAATCACTATCCCCATTTTTATTTAGTCTTGGTGGTTTGAGGGCTTGTTTATTTGTTTGTTTTCTTTTACTCCTCCCCTCTCAAATCAGCTTTTGTTGTTTACTGGGAAATTTGAGAAACCAAGATAATTTGTAATTAATTCCTCTGTAATTTCTCTTTTGCAAACATCTATAGCAGGTCCCAGGAATGGTGTTTTGCTTTCAGTCTGGCAGACAGCACAAAAAATGTTCTCTATCAAATTAGGCATGGGCTTAATCTCTACTTTTTTTTTGTGGGTAAAGGGGGTTAATTTATTTTCTTTTCCTAGTCTGAAATCCTTCTTTTTGATGACTGGCCTATGCTGCTTAAGAGCTTTTGTACCTTTCATCTCTAGACCAGGTGGAGTACTGCACTGCTGCATTTCAGAACACATTTTCTTTCAATGTTCCCTATTCACAAAGAAATAAATGGCTCTTGCGGTGTCACAGCAAAGCAGAGTGGGAGATGGGGTTAGTCACAATTTGAAAATAGTCAGAAAGAAGCAGTCTCCTGAATGAATGCTTTCTACTGTATGTGGCTAATTAAAATCCATTACTGCTTTCTGCTTTGCAAAAAGCAGTTGAATAGATTATTGGTGGCTTGCGGATAAAGCCTGAAGAAGAACATGTTGAAAAGCAGTGAACTATTAGCAGCTAGATACTGGATATTAATGTATCAGTGATGTATATCTAAGACTGAATGATCAAAATATTTTAAAGAAACTGGGCAAATTCTTAGGACACACACCCATAATTGGCAGTGGAACACCCAAAACAGTTTTAAAGCCGTAGATCCTTCTAAAGATGTGAAAAATATATGGCAATTTGAATGCCTATACAAAGAATTAAGAATACTTAATACAAAGTATTAAGTGCCCCAAACTTTGAAACAAGTACACTTCTTGAAGCTAGTTTCCAGGATTTGTTATCTGTTGTAGTGCTGTTGGACTACCTTTACCTAGACAAATGTGTAGAACTGGGGCTTCCACATGACATTTTTAATTGGGTTTTGATTCAAAAGCCTGAAATTATTTTAGCACTTCCATATAATAAGAAGGTGTTTAGAGCTTGCAGTTTCTCAGTGAGATTTGAACTAGCTAGGCTGCCAATGGAGACATGCAATTATGTGCTAACTCAAAGCTGATCCCTCTTGCCTGGAAGTTGTATGGACATAGCATGGGCATATGTGCATTCATGTCTCTAAAAGGCTTCCCAACCTGGACTGGGATGTGTCTTGTTAGCTAACAGCCAGCTTGTCTAGTGTTAAAAGGTACAGTACTTTCTTGTTTGCTCCTGATGACGTTGCCAGCACTTCTAGCTGGGTCAGGAAGGTGGAAGAGCTTGATCCCAGCTAAGGCAAGCAGGGCTTTTAAAATAGCTGCCATGGGTTTATGGAAAACTCTTCACTGTAAGATGTTTCAAAAGACCTGCCTGAGTCCAGTACACTGGCAGTTTAAATAAAATGGTTCTGTTAAGAAATTGGCAGCATTGCACAGACACCACTCTCCAGTAGGATGAGAGCTCTGTTGATTTCATATACCCGTTGGGACTGATTTTTGTTGCAAGTGGTTGATACTTTCATATCCGTTGGAACTGCAATTTTAAATTCAGATGGTCTCTGTTGTGCTCTGATTATTTTATGAAGGGCCTTGCTTTCCAACTCCATGCTGGCATGCTAATTTGATAGTTATTTCTTTTCTAATTTCTTAGTCTCAGACTAATGTTTACCCTCTCTTTAATTGTTTTTTATTATTACATTTACTGTTTTAAATTCTGGTTTCTCTCTGTACCTAAGTAGCTTGTTGCCACTGCAGCATCTTTGCTACACCACTGTGCACACAGTATTCACTGTCTGAATTTGCATAATGAGCTAATCTTTGTTGGCTGATTACTTTGTGGAAAGAATTGAACATTTAACTGATAATAATTGCAATCCATCAAACTGCACAGTCACCTCACAAATGATCACAGTATGTTTGCTAAAACTTCTGCTGAATTTTATGAGCTCTCACTCTCCATATTGACATCTGACTAGAAACTTCACCTGACATTCAGCTCTATCTGAAGAAAGCCTGGAAGTTTATCAGGTCAGTTGCTCTGGAATTAATAAAAGCAAGAGATTTCTCAAAAAATCCCTGTTCTTTGTTAAAGGTAATGATGTGTCTTAATACAATATGTTGTGGTTTAGCCCCAGACAGAAACAAAGTCACTCACTCGCTACCACCCTCCCCCCTCTAGTGAGATGGTGCAGAGAATCAGGAAAAGGTAAAACCTGTGGTTTAGATAAGAACAACTTAATAATTGAAATAAAGTATAATATAACATAACATAACATATACTGAGCATGACGTGCTGTGGTATGGAATACTCCTTTGGCTAGTTCGGGTCAGGTCTCCTGTCTCTGTTTCCTTGCAGCTTCTCGTGCCCCTCCTCACTGGCAGAGCATGAGAGACTGAAAAGTCTTTGGTCAGGGTAAGTGCTACTGAGCAACAACTAAAACATTGGTGTGTTATCAGCACTGTTCTCAGACTAAAGCTGAAACACAGCACAGCACCAGCTACTAGGAAGAAAAGTAACTTTATCCCAGCCAAAATCAGGACAGGATGTTTGAGGCCAACAGAGAAAAGTACTTACTTTTTCAAGCTACTGTTTTAAATTGACTGCCCTGCCCTCAGACAGGTTTCTGTTAGGAGCTGTGACAGCTTTTGAACAGTAGCAGGCTGAGCAGACCCTTATGCCAGGAACCTGTGGCTGCACTCAAGAAAGCTGGAGAAAGGCCAAACCCAGCTGATCCACAACACACATTGTGAGATCATGAGTTGACTGTGTGTTGTCATCAACCTGGAATTTGCAAGTAATGGTTAAAGTACCCCTTTACAGTTACTGATTCAGTGCATCCTTCTGCTGGAAGATCACAAACCCTTTAAAATTAATTTCTGATCTTATGCTTCTGTTTTTTAAGAAAGTGTAAATGGTTGGTATACAAGAACCTTAGGAATAGACACTGGCAACTGTGGTGGACAGTGGAAGAAAAGAACAGCTCCGCCCAGCATGCTGAAGTAAAAGCTATGTGGCAATTTACTGTAGGTCTCAGCCAGGATTTTTCCAAAGGAAGACATTTGCTGTTGTAGGTGCCAAGCTTGTTTTCTTGGTTAGAATATAATTTCTCTTTTTTCTAGTTGATTGCCCATTCATGTCTTCTGAAAGGCTCATTTGGAAGACCAGGTTCTGATATTTATCTCCTCTGCTCTGTAAAGTCAAGTCAAACTGGCTGCTTACAATCCAGACTATGCTATACCACACTCCTCCTTCAATAGCTGAAGTTTATAGCAGGAATACGTTTGGGTCCGGGGAGGGAAAACCTAACTTTTCTTACATTGGAGTTCTGACAGTTTCATCTTCTCTACTGTAACAAATAACAGTTTAACTATGCATGACGTGGAGGAGAGGATTTTCCATGTATGCATTATTCCCATGTTGCAGGTTCAGTTTATAGCCCTGGTGAAGCTCCCACTCCCCAACCAAGCATCTAGAAAACAGGTGCCACAAAATAAGATGCCATTCTACTGTTTTAATGATATAAACCAGCTAGTGGAAGGATTCAGTAAGAAAGTGGTGCAAGATGTGGTAGTATTTAACATAGGAGCAGGGATTATAGTCAGTGTCAGGTTATTATGTTGTTTTAGCTGTGTGTAAGAGCATGTCCTGGGAATTATTACTTTATTTCTCCAAGGAGTAATATATTTTCAATAATTCTTTGTTATTTCGGAGGGCAGTGCTGATGGAGAGGGGGAGCTATTTTTATGGGAGACATTTAAAAGGGTTTCCCTCTGAAAAGAAACACTATGCTTTTGGAAAATATTTTATGAAATCTGGTGTCAAAATTTTGTTCTGGCAAACAATTCCATTATTATTCTCAATAGAGAATGAACTAGTAGCTTGCAGGTGGAAGATCATACTGTTTTCCTTAGCATAGCATGTTAGGATTGCATGATGTTGTCAGGAGCTGTTTGAAACTCCAACCTCACAGATGAAAAGCAGTTGGCATTAAGAATTGCCATAGTGGTAGTCTGCAGCAGCATTGCAGAATAAATCCAGAACGGTGGTTGTTAGACTGAGATTTTCCTATTCCTGCAGTTCAGGAAGTTTTGGAAAATTCAAGTCTACTGCATGTTGAAAGATGAAGGCAATTATTCAGGATATAAAATTAGTTTCTTTAAGGGAGAAAGCTGTTTGGCTCCATGTGATTTGGCTGAAAATTCATTAAATTTAATTTTCATGCAAGTCTGAAAAGGGTGGGGGTACCTAGAGGCCATAGTTCCCCCTCACCTCCACCATCTGAATTTCCTATGAGTATCTGAATGGCTCCAAAGTGATTTAGACAGATGGTCTAACTGGCTTCATGGGTCTATAATTTCCCTCAGAAGGAATTCCTTCCCAAAACTGTATTTGTTCCAAATCTTGGTTTTCTATTTTCTAGCAGGAGGCTTTTCTTTCTTGATTTAGAGCTGGAAAAAAATAACATTATAATGAAACACCATCCTGAATTGAAATGGGGAATAATTTCTGTTGGATCTGAAAGCTTTACCTAGAAGGTCTGTGACACAAATTGTGACAGCATACAGCATTGTTCACAACAGTGCATAGTACAAAACAAGAAAAGGTTGATCTGAAAAAAATACCTGTTATTTGCCTTATAAGTGAAAATTGTGGTGCAGGAGGTAGTCTTGATAACTCCAGAAAATGTACCATATTTAAACATTCAAAAATTTGGAGGAGAGGGAAGTTCAAATAGATGAATGCAAATATGACAGAATGGGCGTCACTTTTATGCTTTGCTTGAAATTTTATTTTCTACTCTAGAAAAAAACCTGACAAATCCATTTTGTTTTTAGGCTACTTCCCCTTTCAGTGAATGTTCATTTTATCAACATGGTGATACCCTCAGCCTCCTGGTTTTATTAGAAATATTGCCTTCTTTCAGCAGGGACCTTACCTGCAGCCATGGTGCAAAGGAATGCTGCAGTGTAAATGGATTGTGTTGGCTTATGGATGTCTATATTAATGTAAAGAAACATTTTAAAAGCTAAGTCCCATATCATGGATGAATGTTGATACCATGGCAGGCTTCGAGTTAGGACACAGGAAATACCAAGAGTAGATGAAATCTTTTGAGAGAGCAAATATTGATTTCTTTCCCTTGGAGTTCCCTTGGTTAATTTTACTTAGAGTTTTAATTTTCGTTATATTTGTTTCTTTAAAAATCTACCACAAAAATAAAAAATGTATACAAAGAAAAAAGAGAAGAGAATAAGCGTGCTTTCTCCATTCATCATTCTAAGTGAATTTCACATATTCTCCTTGTCTCATTCTATTTCTGAGCAGGAAACTGTCCTGATGAAATATTAGTCAAGTGCCAGTTCCCAATTTAACCCCATCTAAACTAATTTTTCAAACCATGTTGTTACCTCCCTACGCACCACTGCATCTGTATGTTGAGCTTTAAGACCATTTCTTTGTGTGTGATGAAACAGAATCAAATGGCATGCTTTGGAGCTGTGGGGCTTTTTTAATTTACTGGTGCTTTGGTATCAGAGGAACAAAGCATTTCTTGACCTTATGTTCCGCTGAGTATACAAAACTTCTTGAACCAGTTCTTGTTAGATGAAGTAATAAAACTAATACCTCATTCATGACCTGAAATTTAAAGATTTGTTCTGCTTTAGCTTAGATTTTGAACGAAAATGAAATCTGAAAGGACATGGTCTGAAAATACCTGGAAATAGTATCTTAAATTATGGGAAAATAGGTTGAATAATCTAGCTTTGATGTAAGAGTCATACTTCTGTCCACTTAGTGTGATCAGTTACTAAACAGTGCCAGAAGAGGTGTCACGAATATACTCGTGATTTGACAAATGGTACAATCAACATCGCAGCTCTTCAAATGCCTTCCTTAGAGGAAATAAATGCTAGTTACTTCTGACACAAACATAATGTTATGTTTTAAACAAGTTTGATTTTCTACCTGCTCAAATCTTCAGTTCTAGTCCGATATATTGATAAATATTATAATTTGAAAGGGAAAATGCGTGCTGTCATTACCATCTATTCTTAAATTCTATAAATACTTTTTTTGCTCTTTGACCTCAGATTTGTCCATCTCTAATTCCTTGTATTGATTTTGTTTGTTTTTTGTTGTGATTTGCCTAAAATGCATCACAAAGAACTGGAAGATATCACAATCTATTGATACAGATTAATTTTTTTTAAATATATTTTAGGGACAGAAATGTCACATAGGAGTTACCTCACTATAACTTGGTCCGTGGAACTTGAAATAAATTACGTATTTTAGAAGTGCATGTGTTCTAGTGTAACACAGTATCTCAACAAAACAGATCAGGACTGATGATCTATTACCTCAAAAGTAACTTTGTTCTACCGAATGGTTATCTTCATTGTAAAATGACAACCTCTTCCAGTCTGTTTCCATAGCTCCTCATTGCTAGATCTTACAGATTCTTGTTGGCAATGTGTTTTTCTTGTTCATGTGGTGGGGTAGAGGGGAAGATGTTTGGCTAGGTTAAAAAGATGTTATCAGAAATCTCTTCCCCATGTAGGTAATCACAGGCAGAGAGCAAATAATCTTCCAACAATCCAACCTAAGAGTCTTCTAGTGAATGGACTAAATAGACTATGTCTCATAGGTCCCTAACTGTATGAGTTATTTAATATGACAATTATTGTGGCTTTTTTCACAGCATTGTGATTTTTACACATGCTTCTTGAAGTGTGGGAATGGAATAAGATGATTTCTTTAATAGTCCCTGATGATATAAATAGAGGAAAATAGTCTCTTTTACAAATTAGGATTTCTTTCTTAGCCACAACTCATAAATTTCTCTATTGTGATAGGATGGGATTCTTTCAGATAGCAAACTGACTGGTCTTTGTCACTGCCCTTTCATAGCAAAATCCTTCATGCTGTAAACATGATGTTTGGCTCCTATTACTGATAACATGTTATACTTTAGACTATTTGCTGGGATCTTTAACTGTTACTCAAACTTAGCTCCTTTTGTAATCTATGGAATATTGCTATGGATGAGCTAGAAATTACTTTAAGACAACACAAAATGGTTTAGAGAAGCTGAGACAGTTTATCTGTTGACCTATTGATTGTCTGAGTTGGACATCTTAAAACAGTGGAAAGAGGAGTTTAGAGTGTAACTATTTAACTTTGTTCTGTTTTTTTCCTACCAGATCTAAATGACTTTTGTTTTTTCTTTTTAAACCTTCTAGTTGCCTCCACTGCCAGTATTTCTCTTGCTGCATGAACACTGTGTATGGTAAAGAGGAAACTGTTTCCACCTGCAGAACTGTCATTTTTACAAAAGCAAGTAAGCATTTTTAATTTGATTAGATAAGTACTCAACATTTTCAGAACTAAAATAACTTGGCAAAAGGCAACATGGCAAACATGAACAGGTGAAAAATATATTTGTAGATTACTGATTTTATCCCAAAAGGCTGAGTCATGCTGCAGAGGCTGCTGGAAATTGCATGTCTTTTAAGGATAACATAGATGTTTCTATTCAGAGTGGCATCCCAGATGATGGTTAGGGGGATGCGATAGACAAGCAGAGGCAGTAGTGCTTACCTTTCTCCAGTGGAAGACTGGATCAGGACTGTTGGCAGCTTACTTGGGGGGTCATGTCTGGTTTGTCACCAGTTGAGGAATTTAGACTAGATGTGATGGTTAAGTTAATATGTTACTTTAGAGTCATTTAATCTGGCTGAAGAAATTAAAGCTTTAGGTATTCTGCTTGCAAAGAAACACCTAATTTTTCTATTTTTCCAAGTTGTGATTTTTAGTGTTTGTTTTGGTTTTTTTTGTTTGTTTGGGTTTGGCTTGTTTAGGTTTTTGTTTACGTTTTTTACCATTATGTTTATTTTAAATATGTTTAGTTACAAATTTTAGGGACAAGCAAGGGAACACTTACTAACCTTTAGGGCTGGGACTCTCACTGGGGATTGCAAACAATTAAACAGCTGAAAATAAGACAGTACAAGCCTGACAGAGGTAAATAAAAGCATGGAAAGCAGGGAAAAAGAAGCTGGAAGAGGCAACCAGAAAAATACAAACAGATTTAGAGATAGAAAATATCTACATCTCAGTAGACTTTAGTTCCCTGGAAGAAAACAGGGAGTGGAGTGGATAAATTTATATATAAGCCAGCAAAGCTGGATAAGGAAGGCTTCAAACCAGAGGTAATAGAGAACGTGAGCATGTCTTCAGATGTCTGTTGCTAAAATGGTAATTTGTTTTTAGAGTGTTATTGATCCAAAGAAGATTCCATCGTTTTCCCTGACTACCATCACTTCAAGCTGTTTCAGTCTACCTGTAACATGTGCCAATGTACTGGCTTCTGTTGTAGGGTGCAACGGAATTTTGTATTATCATCTGGTATTAAGATTTAGCATTTACATAGAATTTTCATGCATTAAATGTTTTACAAATACTCTCCAATTAATCATCTCAGCACTTACATGCGCTGTATGAAATTAAAGCTGTTTTGTGGATGGGGAAACTACAGCTGATGCAATTGCTGGAGGCAAGGCAAAAAAGTGCTTTTGTCAATAGCAGCATATGGTACTTAGGCTGTTTGCTTTATATTTGTGTTTGACTGATCTTCCTGATTATTGTGTGCTGTCTCTCTTTGCACTGATTTGATGCAGTATTGGTAAAAGTTATTGATATTACGGTCAGCTCTGCAGTGCCTCTCTCTGCTGCAGGATGAGGAATACGAAGTGGCAGCTATTTAGATGGCAAGACTCCCTGGGTTACTCAAACACCTAGTACAAGAGCTAATTTTCCGGACAAGTATCTGCTGCTGATACAAAGAACCTGATGAGTTCCTAATTGGTAGCTTAATGAACCATGGTATCTTTAAAAATGTATAGAATTTCCAGAAAGACATATATATTAGTGCTTTAGTATTATTCACATCTGGATGCTTGTCATTTGGTTATTTTGAGATAGATGCCAAAAAGTTATTTTAAAAAGAGAGTGCTATGAAGGTTAAAAAAAAAACCCCAGATTTTATGGGAGTCTTAACATTCTTTGACCCTGGTGTCAGGCAAATACTTGGTTCCATCAGTTGCGATTCTTTCCTCATACTTGCCAGCCTCTTTAATGTAAGAGAGCCAACACAGTTCACAGAAGTCAAAAAATATTTAATACTTTTATTTTTTTATAGACAGGGGAAAAAAGCTAAACCCATGAACTTATGAAATGCACAGTCAGGAAAACAGAAATTAGTGGCAAAACCTTTGTCAGTGTTCACTCTTAGGTTACACACAATTACAGAAATTTGCTGCAGGTGCTAATGTATTTTATAATTCGAATTTTTATATGTGCTCACACATTCATTTTATCTAGTGAAGTTGTTTTTCAAGAACTTTGCACTAATGTTTGTCTCCCAGGGATGTGGCAATAATATGGGATAAGTCTGAATTCAACATGTGGGTTTTGTTGGACTCCTAAAACATTTATTATATCACAAACTCTCATCAAAATACTTTGAGATTTCAGACATTCTGTAAACCAAGTACTATTGCAGTTGTTCATAAAACATAGTATTTTCCCTACTTCTTTAACCAAGTAAAGAACTACTTAACTTTCACTATGTACTATCATCTGGTAATGTTGCCTAGATGACTTGGGTACCTTTGGCGAATTTATACTGCTTCGTTACGAAATTAGTTACAGCACAGACTTGACCAATTATGCTGATTCCTTAACATTTGACAGTATAAAGACTTGTAAGAACACAGATGGGAAGTAAGCTTTTGCTAGAGAAGCTGGATCTTGTTTCATTTGATAAAGCATCAATGTCATTGGAAACATCAAAGTACTAAGGGTCTGATATTGCAAGGTACAGGGCAATTTACCAACCTTCTACGCAAAATAATTACCAAGACCAAAAATCTCTTCGAATGTAACTGCAGGGATAGGGCATATCACTTTAAACTGAAGTACTGCAACTATTATTTTGGCTGAAATGAAACTGAAATCCTACGAAAGGATATATCTCCCTACAAAAAGATACATTAAGTATTTGTCTGAAACTCTGTGTGGTTGAAGGATGAAGGATGAGTTTTAAGAAACTTCAGAATTATTGATGCAAATTTACTTAGGAAAATGAATATTTCAGGGTGAAAACAGGTCTATTGTCCAAAAATAAGCTTGGTTTCAAGAAGCCGTTTAGGAACTTGATACCGATGACACTAGAGAATCTCTTATACTCTCAAAGTAAGAAATAACCAGGTTATTTGCTGTTTTCTGCAAAGCTATTTAGATGCTATCACTGAACGTGCCATTAGTGAGTGACACTATGTTCCAACACAGGATCTTAAGACCTTAAATGAAAGTCTTGTGGGAAGACTTTGTAAATACAGGTGCTGGGTAAGTCTTGATGAAGGCTGGGGCTAGGTTAGAGGGTGGTTGGGTTAAGTCTGAGTTTTTGAAAGATTTCTTTTCGAAGAACAGAGTTTGAAATAATGCACTAATAAAGGGCATGTGGGGGTGGGGAGGGTGTGGAGAGGTGAAGCCTTCTAAGCAAAATCTCCACTGAAGCCATTTCTTTCTTCCAGTAAGCAAACTTTCACTTAAGCCTGAGTTTTTGAAATGTTTTTTGGTTTTGTTTGGCTGGTTGTTTTTTTTGGTGGGGTTTTTTTTCCAGAGTATGTTGTCATCTGAGTATTACTGACTCAACATCATGCCCAGTGCTTTGAAATTTGGATTCAAAAAACAACTATTAATTGGTGCACAAATATATAGTGAATTCTTAGTATTTAACAATGATATAATACGGAAAATAAAGCTACCAGAATCTTGCCTCAGCTGCCCACTGATCATTACCTAAAACCTATCCTTACAGTAAATGGGATGCAGCAGTCCCCAAGAAAACCATGTTTCTTTTGAAATCGGGAATGTCAATCAACTTCAGTGATGTTGAAATTTTACCTATACTGCACTGGTGTTAGAAAATACCTTAGCAGCCTTAATTCTTGCTTTTCATTTATAGTGAAAGGCAAGCACAGATGAAGTTTTCCTGTCTGAATGTAATCAGAATATTTAAAAATTATAATTTCCAAGAGATATGAAAAGCAAGCTGCTCAGGACTTCTAATTCACTTATGCAGCCAGAGTGTGTATGTTACAGATAAATGTTTTATGACATAAAAGGATTTATTTTATCTTTTAGAATCACAGATTCTATAATTTTATTTTTTGAAAAGACAGGAATATCAGTCTTTTTTCACTGCATATATTTGAGCACCCCATTTTCTCAACTTTGCCTACAAGTCATAACAGCCGTGTACAGGGAATTTGTTTTTCATTTGTTGACTTTTCATGCATGTGAATACACACTAGCATTGTTTCTAAGAAAAAATCACCTTGTCAGACCGTAGCAAATATGAAGGTTTTAGGACTGCGCTACACGGAGGTGACAATGCAGTGAGCTGGGAACAGGCCCAAGGCTTTTGAAGGAAGACACTTCAGAATCCTACAGGTGGGTTTTGAAGTTGCCTTCTGCTAACTGAAAATGAGGCTGCACGTACTGCCTTTCTGGGAAAATGTGTTACTTTAGGTCACTGAGCTTAGATCAAGTCTTTTTGCAAAAACAGTATTCTAAAACCCATCCTTATTTATTTCATTTTACAATATGTACATTTACACAGCCTGATGTATTTTCGGTGAAAATGATATATCAATCAATCAGCACCCTTTTAAAGGATGTAACCAAAACTGGAAAATGAAGTGCTTGTTTGTTTCATCTATGTATTCTGCACTCTTATGTTCCTCATGTCTTCCAGCAGCAGAGGTCTGTAGATTGCCTCTAAGCTTTCCATGTATTCTAAATAATCACTCACTCGAAATCCATGGAGTGCTTCTTCCTGCACAAATACACACAGAAAACATTAATAAGCTAGGAAAAAAGATGCACAATTCAAATTTAATGAATTCAGACCTTCTAAAGATAGCTTCTTTTATTCTGCTTGGGTGTTTAAAATACATTTTATTACATTTCATTTAGAAATAAAGAACTGCTAATATCTACTTCCACATAGTTCTTTTTAATTAAAGTCTTGGTATCAAATAGTTTTTTCAGGTGGACACTGTTCATCTCATTTTTGGAGAATGTGCCATAATGAAGATTTTCAGGGTTAACAAAGTAAGCCTTAAGAAGGCAAAACCATGTACAAAAGAAATCTTTAAAAAGATTTCTATACCAGCACATGGCATGCTGTAAGTTTGTTAATGTGGTTTTTATATCCAACTAGATTCTCAATAAAACTAAGACAGTAACAGTAGATACTTGTTTTCAAAATCAATGATAAAGATTGTTATAAAGAGCTTAAAAACAGAATAAAGACTTCTGCATCACCACAAATGATTAAATTTTTACTAATTCCAAAACACAGAGTAAAAAATGGGGCCCTCAGGAAAAAAAAAAAACCAACAGGCCATGTTCCATCTATGGCGACTAGATTAGAGGACTGGGGAGGATGCACAGCAGAAAGTAGTACCTGAAGAACAGTTTAGATAAAATGGGTGGATTTGTGGCTGCTTTGAACTGGAAAAATTAGTGTGGCCAGCATCTACTATGCAGTATTACCACTGTTGGCACCATATGCTGCAAAAAACTCTCTGGAGCCAGACATTCATTGTGCACACATATTTTATCTGCTGGTGTATTGACTGTAAATCTCTGTTAAAAGTCTCCTGAGAACATCTACTCAGGCTTGGAAGGCTGCACTTCGGCATCTGAACAGGAATTCGAGATGGTCTTTGGATCTCTCCTCCCCTACTAAGAAGTGAAAGCAAAGGCACAATTTTACCTTCTAAGTTGCTCTTCATACACCGTGAGAAGGAAGATTACAGTGGAAAAGAAAATGGACTCCAACAGGGAATTGTAGTAGGTATTTAACTCTCTTTTCTTTCCTCTTTTTTTCTTTTTTTTAAGCAGTGAAATATTACATTGATTAAATGTGCACACATATTAAAACATTGGTTGGCAATTTAGCTGTCAGTAATACAGCTCATACTCACAGAAAATAAAGTGAAGAGTAGCTAAGTTAGTTACTTCCAGAAGAGACTGACATACTAGCTCTGTATGTGCTACTACAAGTCACAAACGCTGTAGCCCCAGTTTTTCTGTTTTATCCTAATTAAATCAATGAAACCAAGATAGTCAAGACGGGCTTACTGAGGTGTCGGGGTACAGTATTCTTGGTTCACATGTAGAAATTACAAAGCTATGCGCCTTTATCCTTCCATGAAAGGATTAATAAAAGACCAGGCAATAAATTTAAAATTCAGTCAATGCTGAAATTTCAAGATATCTCAAAGGGATCATAACTGTTAGCAATCCATGTCAGCTAACAGAAAGAACCAGAAAAAGGGACAAAACGTTCATGGGCAATTCATTACTTAACTTTCCTCTAGGCACAGAGGAAAGGCAAATAATAGAGTAATAGAAAATGATCTCTTTCACAGGTGGTCATGCTTTTATTACTAGAAGGACATACTGAAAGAATGAATATTTTACTAATTAATAATGTTTTAAGTGCTAGGCATAATGTCATGTGAATTGACAGCAAAGTTGTCTCCAAATTATTTTTTCATGTGCAAATAAAAGTACATTAATATTAAGAAGAAAATATTTGGGTTTAATTTTAACAGCTAGCTGGAACTACTTTTTAGATAATACCGACAAATGTGTATTGCTATCAAATCATCACCTTTCCATTACAGATATAAAGCATGTTAGAAGCTTAAAAACAGAACATACTGTTGGTTCTTGGAAGGAAAATAGGCAGTGGGACTTGTCTGTATAGCAAATGACCATTGCTAGGATGAAGTCCAAGATGTGACATTACATTAAAAAAAAATGTAACATGAATATTCAAGGATTGTAGGTGTGATGGGTTTTTTCTTAACTTGGACTATGTTCTCAAAATAGTTTATACTTGCACTTTTAAAAGAATTACTCCACTACAGTAATCCAAATTTGTGAATGTTGTGCTGAGAAATAGGCTAAAACTTGAAAATGAATTTAGTTATTTCTAAAAAAAGGGCAGCTAACGCCTTTGCAAGTATTAAACCCAAGTAACCTCACATGAAATTAAATGAATACAATAGCAGAGGGTTTTGTTTTTTTCTTTAGATGAATTAAGAGCTATCAAAAACCAAGATTACTATTTCAGTATGCTATTAACTCCCCTTTTTCTATGGTAGCCATTCAAGGAATTTTAAATACTCCAGTAGTGCATTAATGTACAATATTTCTCATTAATTTAAGAGTACCATGTCAAATCTTTGTCTTGTTTATACTGTAGGTGATGACAAGATATAAAGTCTCTTAAAATTTCCAGAAGTTTACATACGCTATCCAAGTAAAACCAACAAGATGAAGTAGTTTTTCAGCCAGATTGAGCAAAACCAGGTCAAACAAAACAATCCAATCATTAGACTGTAGCAAACATTTCAAGGAAAATTATTAATGCATCAGCTCATTAATATTTAGGAATATATAAATTGGATGCAAACTAGTCGGAAAACTGTTGTTTTTAGGATAGACTAAGATGTAGATATCTAGCTCTCAAAACAATTTTGACTGAAGGAAAAGACCAGTGAAAATAAACCGAAGTGTCTCAGGGAAGAAGAGTTATGACTATATCTATAGCTAATCAGTTCCCTGCAGAAAGAATCCAATCCAGAAATGTAATTTATAATATGGCAAAGAATATGAAATTTTGAGGCTGGTTGTATAGTAATTGGCATCTGTTCAAAATAACAGCTCACTGAGCTTTGTGCCACAACTCTTCAAGCTTCAGTAAGAGATCACTGTGTAAACTCACCTCTCTGAAGAACATCTAGTTTAATGAGACTGGGGTCAAATAGAACTGAATTAAATGCCCTCATGACTTAGTGTGCCTATTTACTTTGCTGACAAAGGGAACCAATCAGGACAAATGCAGGAAAGCTATTTTCTGGAAAACACCGTAATTTTCTGCAAAGAAGTAAATAAATTTAAAGTATCATTTCACTCAAAATTAGTAAGTGAAATCCAGTAAGAACTTTCAGTATTGAGAGTTTTGCTTCCCTTCAGCAGTTAAAAATTTTTAAAAAGAAACTCTTACTTTAAGAAAAACCTGGAGATCTTGGGCTTCAGTGTGCTTCAGGATATCTTGCTGTAGGTGTTTGAACACAGAAATACACATATATATTTGATAATCGGGACCAAGGAGGATACATGTAGCAATATAGTGACAGATCTCACTCCAGTCCATATAATTCCAGAAACACTGAGTTATCCACTGCAGACAAATCTAGATGAGAACAAAATGATACATAATTAAACTGCTGTAGACATTCAGTCATAATTGATCAGCTTTATCTCTTTTGTGTACTAGGGACCCCTTTTTCTATACCATTACACTGCTTAGGAAAATAAAAGTGATAAAGTACAAAAGAAGCCAAGAATCACCATTTTTTAAATCGCGGCCTCCAAGTAGATTTCCAGTGGGTTCTACTAAACATAACACCCTGCATCTGTGCATCTCAATTATATGAGTATGTTCTGGCAACTCCTGAGGCTGAGACATAAAACTCAAAGTCCAATGAAAGCAAAGGTGATTTTTTCAAGATTTTTAAAAAGTGTGGCCTAAAGTGTAATAAGGATTATGAAGGTCTGTTTAACATGGATTTTCCTCTAAATAAAAGCAGTTCTTTGCCTTACAAATTAATGTTAACCCCTTCCATAAGACATGTTTTCATTTAATGAAGTATTTATGGAAAACATGACTCCTTTTTCCAGTTCTAAATCACAGTTCTAAATCACAACATATTGAGATGAGTACAGCACATTTCACTTCATTTAGTTCCAGATCACAGATCTTCTGCTAATCAGTCCTTAAAGTGTTTAAAAATATGCAGCAGCAGAAGTACCAAAATTATAATTAGATGACAGCAGCCATACTCTGGCATTGAATCTGTTTTCAGGTATTTATTGACGTACATGCACCTAGCTACATCAGAGTTGTTTTCACAGTTCAGGGTTCATTTGTTTTTAATCCTGCAGTAGAACTGCAGCAGCATTCAGAAGATACAGGGGCACCCACCAGTGGCATTTCAGTAACACATTAAATAAAAATAAAATCCTCAAACAAAACACCTCATCAGCAGTTTAGAACAATAACTAGTCTATTAGTAATTAAGACTAAAAAACATAAAAGCAATACAACAGTATACAGTATAACTTACACAAGACTAGGCTGAGAAAGTTGGGGATGTTCAGCCTGGAGAAGAGAAGGCTGTGTGGAGACCTCATAGCAGCCTTCCAATATCTGAAGGGGGCCTACAAGGATGCTGGGGAAGGACTCTTCATTAGGGACTCTAGTGGTAGGACAAGGGGTAATGGCTTTAAACTTAAACAGGGGAAGTTTAGGTTAGATATATATGTGTGGTGTCCCTGCTCATGGCAGGGGGGGTGGAACTAGATGATCTTAAGGTCCTTTCCAACCCTAACCATTCTATGATTCTATGATTCTAACTGACGAAGGAGTGACAATCCCTATGTGTTTCCCCAGCCCTAAACAGGAAGCTTATTATGAGCACCTCATTCCTATACTGAGATAAAGTCCCTCATCAACTGCTCTTCTCTCCTCAAAGATCAAATCCCAAGCTGACTTTTTTAAGCAATATCTGTACCACACTGGCATCTACTCCCACTAAGAAGTCTCTCAAGTTGCAAAGGCATTTTGAAGGAATAAGATGAAAAATATTTGCCTTGAACAACATTAAGCTTTCTTATTGTGGCAAGAGGTCCTTTGCACACGCACTCTAATTTATCATTGCATGACACTGTTTATGTTTCATCATGACTGCAGTCTTTACAAGTAATCCTCCACACATATTACTATTGAATCATTGTAAGTAGGCAAAATGAAAGCTAACATTATGGATAAATACTTTTCTTTAGTAATATCTCTTTAATTCAGAAGATTAGTGTGTTGCCTCATGTAATGGTTATGGTAGTTCATATAAAATTAATTTTGCTCTCATATTACCTGAACTGGTTCCTATTACACACCTATCCTAAATTACTCATTTCCTTCGTATGGAAAATTTAAAATGTTATTTCAGGGAATAAGATATTCTTCTTAATTTTAATGATAAATCAGAGGTTTTAGTAAGTAGTATTTTTATCAGGTTTTCTGCATGAACATGTAATAGAAGGTAATCAGCTGCAGTACACTGTCATTATTCTACCAAAATTCATCTTCAGATGCTCTAAGTCACTCGCATTCAAAGCTATCTCTTACCCCCCCTTTCATAACCACCACACAGATGCTGTATAGAAAACCTGCAGTAGTTTATGAACATCCTTGGTTTGGTGGATTTAAGTCCAAAAATTCGATGATACTTTGATATGCTTTCATCAATTACCTGGGATGGAGTAAAACCAGACCTGTGGAAGGCTGCAAAGACAAGTGGCAACTTGGCTTTCAGCAACATTTCAATGTAGTGAGCACTGCAGAAATAGATTGGATGGATGCCAGATTCCACTGTGGTAACAGGTAGGTGCACCTGATTAACAACAACAGCAGCAGCAAGAACAAAATTGAGGAGAAGGATTATAGACTACAAAAATATGTTATTTTAAAATACCGTTGTGGTAACAATATATAAAAATACATATGTTTATTTGTAGGATAAGTAATCCCAGTTATTTTAGAGATAGGAAACAGAATTAACAAAAAAAGTACTACCATTAGGAAAAACATGTAGTTATATGAAAATTAAAAATTAGAAACTGATATTAAATAGATCCTGACTATTCCTTTGCAATAGCAATCTAGTTCTTTATTGCATGTAAGCTTAAATTGTCACAGCAGGGATGGAGAAACTATTGTCATATTTTAAACAAAAGAAGGGGAAAAAAGACTGTGTTGGATTTTATTTTTTTTTCCCATTTACTGGTGGATAGAGTGGAACTTGAAGTTGTTTTGTGTGTGCATGTTTCTTTGCAGAATGTGTGGCTGGTGAAATTCTGTTCTGTGCAGCAAAAGTAACAGAGATTTTTAACAGTATGCGTAGCTCTGGAAATCAGGTCCTGGTTTCTAGGTAATGCTAGAAGGTCAAGGTACATCCTTTGGCATTTTCCTCCTTCCTGGGGTAGGCAGCAACACAATCCAATGGCTGGATAATTCGTAATTCCTGTTTTGACATTTTATGTTAGTTGACATTGAAACAGTTATGCAAATAGGTTAATTTCTTAATTTTCTCCTTGTGTCTTGAAGATATATTATAAAAAAAAAA
This sequence comes from Nestor notabilis, assembly GCF_000696875.1. Lineage (NCBI taxonomy): Eukaryota > Metazoa > Chordata > Aves > Psittaciformes > Psittacidae > Nestor > Nestor notabilis. The sequence continues at coordinate 30,935 of NW_009909482.1, forward strand.
TAATTTAGGGATTGAAAAAGAACATTAGCACTGCAGTAACCTGCCTGCACTGCTGGCTAGTTCTTGTAAAGAGACAACTGTACAGACAACTGAATTTCTCAGCACTGACGGTGTTCAGCACAATTATATTCACACAATGGAGAAAAATTTCATTGTGCTGGAAGAACCCCAGGGCTAGGCTCAGTGCTATGAGTGGATCAATACAGTCACTTCTGGTGACAAGAGAGACCAATTCATATTAATATGCAAGACTGCATGCAGAAGAGGTATGGAATCTAATCCGTGCTTCTTGTACTCCAGAGTTCTCTAGCAAAGACTACAGTTGTTCTACAGTTTATATTCAAAACACTTAAGACAATATAACAATGTACAAAGTAAAACTCGGAGGGTTTTATTTTAAATAGATGGAATCACACCTAAGGAAATACAGAAATGTTGTTTCCTATACTACAAACTTGATAATTTCACATTGTCAAACATTCAGTATTTGGGCAGTAATAATTTTTTAAATTTACCAAATATCTCCTAGTCTATTTAGTAAATTCTAAAATTGATAGTTTTACTAGGAAAAAAACCAAAAGGATGGACTTTCACTCTATAAAAATAATTAAAAAAAAAAAGGTCATTGAGAACAGTACCGCAGCCTTCACACAGAATTTAATACCACTAACAGTTTATTTTACTACCAGCTTTAAAATTCAATAACATCCCCTTTACTATCAGTCCACCTGTATTTTCACTACTTTTAAACAACCATTTGAGCAAATGTCAAATCTATATTTTTCTGAGAGACTTTTTCAGGGTCATTTATTAAGTTAGAGGTCTTTAATGAAAACTTAATGCATTTAAAAAAAGAAAAAAAAAAAACCCACTGAAAGCTAAGGAAATTAATAGTCTCCTTCAGAAACTTTCAAAGTTGCTTTTCAGAAAGAGACAGCTTTTGAATTCTTACAGATATATGTAGTCTTGGTAGCCAGAGAAATGCTGAAACAAGAAGACGTGAAAATTTTTGAAGAAACGTCAGTGTCTTCTCCGTGTCCCCTGACATTATGAGGAAGATAGAAGACACAAACCAGTCATAGCCAGGACAGTGCTCCTGCAAGCAGCCTGCATGAGAAGGTTAAGGAACTTGGGCAGAGAACTCATAACTGTCCTTCGGGAACTGCAGCCCTCCTCTTCCCCAGGCTCATGCACAGCAGGGGCAAGAGCTGGTTTGTTAGAGATGGGACAAAGGGAATATGGCTGCACAGAAGGCAGCTTCTTGAGGCACAGCTGCCTCTCAAACCGAATTAAGCTATTTTCCCAATACGCTACTTTTTTTCCAGTCTGAAATCAAAACATTCCCATTGATCAGTTTACAGACACATATCATTACATGGACAACACCATTAATACTGTTGGTATTGTGGAAGTAGCACAGATACTCATTAATGCTCAGAGATGCATTGCTGCAGACACTTTATCACATACAGAATGATGTGATCATACTCCAAAACAGTTTATGACAAAAATGAACAAGATCTACAATTTTAACAAATTTTGGGAACAAAAGGGTAAAGCTTTTCTGGAGTGCATTGGGTGTGAATTTTAACTTGCTAACAAAATTTCAAAGTAAAAGTGCTGCTTTGGAGGGGTTTTTTTTGTCTCCCCCCCCCCCCCCCGTTTGCTTTTTTATCTGTGTGTATA
>NW_009909482.1:32651-39432 GCF_000696875.1 Nestor notabilis
TGTGGATGTACATATTATACATCCACATTACACCAAAAGCCCAACCTGAGAGTTCCAATTCTGGTATTTTTAGGCAACAGGATTTATAACATCAAGAAAGGATACAAAGTGAGGATACCACAGTTCTTTGCTCTTGTTTCAGAAATTTCTTGCAATTCATTAACACAAAGCACAAACCATTTTCAGCATGTTCTTTTAGCAAGTTTAGATATTTTCCATACCTAGCACAAAAACATAAAAAACAAAACTGTTTAAATGTTGGAGGGATTTTTTATTGCTAAAAAACAAGAAATATTTAATGGACCTGTGAAAATTGAGCTGTCATACCACTGGTCATCACAAACACTATGCTGTAAATACACACGTAAATGGTTTAATAAAGCCTACTATGCTTTATCTAGGAAGGATGCACACCAAACATCTGCTAGTCAGTGTTATTCCTCACCTAAATTCCTTTTAGTTGAGTTTTAGAGACTGTGGTGGATAGGAGCATGTACTCTAGTACCCATTTTCCTCACATGCATTATTTAGAATTCCATCTAAGCATACTTTACGTGTAATTATTAGCATCAGAATTCAAATATTAATGCTAAAGATAACAATCTGTGGTAGTACAGACACATTAGCTTTTCCTTCATCACGGCTCTGCAAATTACCAGCCAAGTAAAATGTTCAAATGGCATAGAACTAAGCTTAGCTGAACAGAAACATTTAGAGAAGTAATATCAAGAAAAAAAAAAGACACATAACTAAGGATGTCATGTAATTTTATGGTAAATCTTACTAACAACTTACAATTAGGCTTTACAACACTAAAGGATAATAACCTATATAATCTGTAAAGATAATTATGTATTAATACTTTTTTCACTTTGAAAGTTAAATTTCTTTAAGATGATATTTAGATTTAAAATGGTGTAAAGCATTGAGTTGATGGATTAAGTATCATTAAAGTCATTCCATGAAAATCAAACAAATCTTAGAAATACTCTAGGGAAATATTTTAATACCACGTACCTGACTGTCATTTCAACACCAAGCTGCTGCGCAGATGAAAGGCTTTCATTCTTCACATCTGCATCCACTGCTAAAACAAAAGAAAAAATATAATAAAGCATTACAGTATGATTTTAACTGAATACTAAAGTAAAGTTTCTATTATGTATGAATACCATTTCTGGAGAACTGCTTCTTAATCAAAATGAGTTTAATAGTGTTTGCAAAGGATGCGTCAGGAATCTGAATTCTTCAGATATGTTGTTATTATTTATTAAAATAATCTTCTTTAGAAGGAAATCTTCACTGTTAGTATGGTTATCATTAGCTTTACAGCACAATGTAAACAAACAACATCTTTTCATTCCCATTTCTTAGTAGAGCTTTATCCCTTTTGGCCAAGAAATCAGACAAAGCAGCATTTTTCTGATCTATTTTCTTCTATTCCAGTGTCCTTTAAGCCTCCCAGGTGTAAAACCAACTTTATTAACAAAAATTCTACTTTGATGTGAATCACAGGAAACTTTATAATTGATGAATTTAAGAATCCTGTCTTTCTATGCCTTGTTCTTTCACACAGTAACATATACACCATTTTCTGCATTTATTCAAATTAAAAAAAACAAGTTAGATTAATTAGTAAATCATGAATTAAAGCAACATCTGTTGCAATATTTTCTCAATATTTTAAATTGCAAATGCAATTAAAAATAGGGCATTACTTCTCTCATGTACCTATATCATCGAATATAACTATAGAAAGAAAAAATTACAGTCTAATAATATTATGATTTACAAAGCTGAGGGCTTAAACCTTTAATATACTTCTTTCAAAGACCTACTTAAAAAACAACAAATGAAACAAAAAACCCCCAATCAACTAACATAATTTGCTAAAAATACAAATAACCGATATGGCAGCAGAAGTTAAGTAAGTGATAAATGTAAAAATCTGATTAAGCAGATCACACAGTAACTTGACATGTATTTTTTATACATCCTGCTCAGCCAGATAGAGGAATTAAACTGAAGGATTCCCTGGCTACCTATTCAGGTAAACACTCTATGTTCCTAGTAAGCAAACAGGGAGTAAGGTATTACAGACGAAATATTTACAGGTTAAGGGAGGAAATGCCCCTGGTTGGGAAGAAAAGTTCAAGGAAAAACAATTTAAGAAGCACTTACTCAGATGAGATGAAGTAGGTTGAAATTTCCTTGAAGTAAACAACATAGCAAAATTACACTCAACAATGAAGCAATAAAATTCAGCAGAGGAAGTATGGTAAAGAACCCTACTCTGTATTGTAACTTTAATAGAAGAGAATGATCTAAGTGATCATTCTCATAAAGTCATGAGAAATTAACCTTTACATTTATATACATGAAAAATCAACTGGTCTTTGAGTAGAATGAATTAATTTATTAATCTGATGGGATTGAAATACCAAAACCACATCAGTGAATTTTTTTTACCCAAAGAACAGAAGTTCAAGTATTTTTTGTACAGTGTACCAGCAACACAATATTTGGAAGAATACATGTAAAATCACAGATCATTTCAGTTAAAAACCCACAGCGATGAGTGAAACAGCTCATATCTTTTTACAGCTCCTGTTCCAAGTTACCTGTTTACTCAGGCTGCAATTACCGTACTAAGTCAATTCATTTTCAGGCTCCTGTGTGCAACCATGAAGGCAAGAGGCATACTTATATCCTAAAAACCAGGGCGAATTTGAATGAATTTGCTATGACTGGTTGTTAATTCAGTCCTGACACGGCCATATTTAATCACAGAATAGGGGCAAGCAATGTAACAACCTCTAAGCCACAAGGAAGCCCTGCCTCCACTATGAGGGGGGATTCTCCTGTGGGTGGCAATGAAGGAGCTGGTATCCCAGTCCTGCAAGGGTGTAATTAGGATCAGCTGTATCACAACCCACAATCTGAGTCCAGTTTCCCTTCTGTAAGAGTTTACAGCAAGTACTGGATGCTTATTTCTCATAAACATTAAAAGAACACAAGTGATATAATTGATTCTTATTGCCTTTTCTTCTCTGTTGTAGCAATTTCTTAGTTGCTGAAAAGGGTTTTGTCCCTATCAGTTCTTCTTTTGATCTTTTTCCCCTGTATTGTGAAAGAAAATAAAATTAACAGTTTGGACTGAAGAAAAATTCTGTATTACACACTACCTCATCAAGTCAAAACCTCTTGCTTTTGTACACCAGTGTATATGATATAATCATAGCTCCATACATTAGGTAGTCAAGTTGCTGTCAATCCACAACTCCCAATAGGAACATGGAAACTGTATCTCTTTGTCCTGGGTCAAAAGTTTCGATTTTCCATTTTCTTTGCCAATTACAAACTGGGAAGATCAGTCTTTAGGAAACTATATAGTCACACAGAATATACAAAGGACTACTTCCCTCTGATTAAAAATTGGACCTAGAAACCTTAAATGCTCCATTAAGCTTAGAAAATTTTTATTAACAAAAAAGAGAATACTGAAATACTGCATATTGAAATCCATGGATAAAAGAGTTGACTAGTATGATTGCAGGAGTATGTTGTCACTGTTACCACTGTAATGATGCTCATACCTCTGATTTAATACACTGAATTTAATTTTCTACATTTTCTTCATTTATGCTCAAAGGACACACCACCTCTCTGAACTGTGAATTAGATAACAACATGATACAGCACTGTGGCTATACTAAATGGTACAAAGAATATGCTTTGGCAGCTTTTTCTTTATCTAATAAAAAATTATGTTAAACAGGTGTTTTACACTTTCTTTAAAAATGTAAACCCTGTAAATAGAAATTAAGTCAAAATTAATCCAGTGACTTGAAGGATATCAGAATTCTCTAGGAGCATATTTACAATTAACAGAAAAAATATAATAGAAAGTTGACTTTATCTGTCATTGTAAAATGCATTAAAAAACCAACAGCAGTAAGTATGGACCATTTTTAAGTCTAAATGATTTTGTTTTTTGCCTTTTTAGCCAAGCAACTGCTCTTTATATTAGCATCCTACCATACACACTTCAGCTAAGCTAATCATATTAAAGATTGGTATGCCTGCTCTCTCTTTTTTTTTTTAATACAATATTTTAACACAATGTTGCTCATTCAAAAAAAGTAAATATTTCCTTTGAAATACCAGGGACTGTAAACTATTGCCAGTGATGACCTCAAACAAACAAACAAACAAAAGAACAATACATATGAAAAAGTGTAGAATATTATCTTTTTCTATGACTTGGAATATCTTTTTATGACTTGGTAATCTTCCTCTTAATTCCAACCCTTCTACCTCTTGGTCAAATTCAGTGTTCCACAGAGAACCAAAAAGAGAGAATTAGGACCTCTGCTGCATGAGTGGGAGAAGGAGCAACGGTAGAGAAGAGGGCTCATTGAGATACTTGTCAACGTAAACAAGATCCAGGAATAATTACTGGAGAATGTTGCTGGCTCCTCATGAGAGCTAGGTAATCTCATACGCAATTCTACCTTGACTACTGAAAGTTCCTGTTATGCCAACAGTATGCTTGTCATGACAATACAAAATCAAAATATTCATACCTAGAGCTGCTTCTTTATGTCACTAGAAACACTCAAGCTATTGGCAGCAACATTATTAAGAATTAATCAAATTTTGAGTCCAGCTACATATAAACTGGTAAAGGGCAAAATGCTTTCTGCTAGCAGCATCTTTAAAGTAGGCACCCACCTTTAAAGAAGTGTATACATCAAATGATGCAGGAAGAAGGGAAAAACGGGACTGCAGTCCTGTATTTCTCATTTGGTACTCCTTCTGATCAGCTCCCAACAGATAGCTTTGCATTGATGTTTTTAAAATTTCTCAGTTCATTACCTGATCCACCTGACCCTTAGAAGATTAAGAAGTCATTAAATAATAAAAAGATCCCATGAGATTTTGTTCAGCAAGAGAACTAAGCCTCATCTAGAGAAGGAACATACCACGACATTTGAGTTTTATGGCCAATGCCTGAAATCCCTGAGATTCTGTCTGTGAGGCAGTGCATGGTCATCCACACAACCAGAGCTACCAGAAAAACCCAGCTGATACTGAAAGCTCAAAGCATTCCCAAGCTTGGGCATTCTGCAATACATAGAATCATAGAATAGTTTGGGTTGGAAGGGACCTTAAAGATCATATAGTTCCAACCCCCCTGCCATAGTCAGGGACACCTTCCACATGTAGGAGATCAATCAAGACATCCAGACACCAATGTATTAAATGACATAGCAAGTGGAATTCTTTCAGAAATGGGTTTGTTGGAAGCTTGAGTAAACTAATACATTTCCACAAAGCATTTATGTTGCAATGAACTGGAATGTGCTAACAGGAAGAGCAAGTACCTATTTAGGAACTTCATATCCCTAATGCATAATGCCTATTTTACTGCTATAGCAGATTTCAGTTTCGTACCATTCTACTGTTCATTACATCTAGACACCAACGATACGGTTTTCGATGTTTGGGTGTTTTTAAAGAAAATAGATAAAAATAAAAGCAAACTAAAAGGTATTAATTCTGGGAAAGGGGATAGACAGCGTTCATTAATATTTAATGTACATATTGTATGTTATTTTACTTATCTGAATCCACATCATTGCTACTAGTAGAAAGTAAACTTAAAGTAAGATTTGTGTTACTGTTTATAATTAAACACTGCAACTGCATAGTGGTTTATCAGACATTTTTTCCTTATCTCTTATCTTGAAAATGATAATGACCCAAACTAATTTGATTTTTCCCTATTTGCAAATTTTATAATAGACTGAAATCCTGAGGGATTCCACAGCAGATGGATGACTGTTATTCTAATTACAAATACCTACAGGTTTAGAAAGCTGTCATTTTTTAAGAGAATCAATTTCTCATTTCAAGAAACATGATAAACACTGAATATCTATGCATTGCACTGAATCCATTTTCATGAAAATTGTGGCTTCTTTTCATTAAAATTAAACAAGTATTAGAAACCATTTTTCAGTTCCTCAGACCCAAATTTATTCAAGACAGTGGTGGACATAAAAAATTGCCAAGCACATGTTTGGCTAACTTTGATATGCAGCTAGAAAGATGCATCTGGAACATAGATTACCTTCTAACAACTCATTAGCTTCACCTAATTCTGAAAAATGTCTTTACTATAATAGCAGATGTAGGATTTAGCTTAGATAGTGACTACACATGTGTATATAGAAAAGACACTGTGAAATAACAGTGTTCAATAATTAATTGTTCTCGTTGGAGAAATTCCAACCCTTCATACGCATTAGAAGAAAACCCTGGGAAATGTATAGAAATCTGATCAATTGTTAAATCACTGAGAAAACTAATTTTAAGTAAGGCCTGATAAAGATTTGAGCATATTTTCTTTGTCCCTTCTGTACAAAAAGCAATCGTAACAAAAACTTGGGTTCTCAAAATGCATTCCTATCTTCAGAGGAATGCCACCCTGTATATTTTATGATGCAAAAAAGAACCTGAAATGAACGTAAATTTATCTATACAACTAATTCTTACGATCAAGTCCTTTTCCTGTTCCACGCTGGAGCATTATCATAGATTTTAGAGCTATAGTTTTGTTTCACTTTCATGTAAATTAGCATGTAAACTAGTTTCCCTGGACTTATTGCTACACCTGTCTGAAAAAGGTGCTATGAAATTTTAGTAACTATTATGCTATAAAAGTTAAAAAAAAAGCCTTGATGAAACATATGCTGTTTGCCTGAGCAACACTCTT
>NW_009909482.1:39463-42539 GCF_000696875.1 Nestor notabilis
GGCAGGAGAACTCTTCACAACAAAAGTCTGTGATAATGGTGTTCCGACAGCAAAAGAAAGCTTTAAGACAGCACCAGGCCTTTGCTTACATTTCACATCAGTTGCTTTCCAGACTACTGACTATCCTTGAGAAGGCTTCTCACTCCCCAATTTTCAAGCTTGACTTTATTCAAGCACATGGAATATCAAAAGCATTTGCAAATGAAAATTCTTTATCAGCTGACCCTTTAAATTTTGGAGCTTTTATGTGAGAACTGAACAGGCAAACTTATCCAGAATTCATGTCCAGTAGTGCCTGTATAAGACTGAATGAAAAAATATTCATAAAATAAATTTCATACAGACTGGGTTTGTTTACCATGAGAAAAAAAATAAAAATCTGTCAAGCTTAAAATCAAGAATTGAGGCTTTTACTATGTTGTTATTGTTTTGTTTCTGTACCCGTTATTTGTGATTTTCCATTCTAAAAAGATAATCTAATGTATGCAACTGTCACAGGATTTTCCAACCTAGTGTTTCTTCAAAGCTAGCGTTAAATTTTAGATAAATAATGCAGTATTGTTGCTATATCCACCTAATCAGTGGTTCATTGTGAAATCAATGAAGTAGAAGATCCAGGTGACCTTCCTGAACATGTTTCAAATTCTAGCTTTCAACAAAGTGTTGAGAAGAGTAAACTGAAACTAAGGTACTCAACATTTGAGTGAACAGAATATGGACTACCGCTTTCTTTCATTAGTTCTTCCATACTGGATAGAAGCACTTAGCTGTTATGACTAAGAAACAGCAGGATGCTGCCTTTGCTGGGAACCTGGAGGTTGCATGGCTAGATGTCTGTTCCTCCTCTATTTAGTTTTTGCCTTATTCAAACCAAGCGAATTTTCCTGTTTTTCTAACTGAGAACACTAAAATAACCTTGAAAAGTTTGATCTGCAGGCTATGCTGTTCTCCAAAGAAACATGAGATGGGCATTCCCCAACGCAGAGAAGAAAACTACACCTGGCCTTCCATATCCTTGGAGAATGTGTGATGCTTTGAACTGTGACCTAAAACACGAGATGTGCAGAGAGGAGCAAGAAGGGCAGTCTAGGTGTCAAATAAACCATTTACATCATGAAGATACTATGTGGGCTTTTAAAAGACAATCAAAATCATAATCTGAATTGGAAAGTATCAGAAATACGTAAGTATCAAGTCTGACGAGTTCATCAAAAGACTTTTATTGATCATTATGCCTCCTGAGAACTTGAAAAGTAAATGACTAATAAAGGACAACAACAAACCCTCTAATCATCTTTTAAGAAAAAGTAGAATAATGATGGGAAGAAGTGTTACTTCAGCAACTCTCTTCATTAAGAGGAGAAAGATTCTCAAATAAAATTAAGGGTATTCTGTTAGCAAGCTTTCAGAAGGTAAAGGCCATTACATAAAAGAAAGAGATCCTCTAAAAGGGTTTTGTGCTTTGAAACTTCAAAGGCAAGTCTGAAGTCTCTAAGGACACTAATTTGCATCCTACGGATGTGAGAATTAAAATATCAGTATAAATAACAGACTCTTCCCAAAGCAGGCCTGGTTATCCAGAGTTAGTGGCAGAATAAGTACTCTAAGTGACTGAACTACAACATAAGAGAAAAACCCTGGACAGATAGCAAAGAACCAAAGTGCATTTTCCCATGGATATTAACAATGCTTCTAAATCGTCTAATTTTTCAAATGCTTCACAATATTAAAATGTATTACTTTACACTCAGAATAAATTAACTTTATCATTCATTGTTTATTCTTGTTGCAAGCACGTCATCTGTATAAAACTGACACTCAGGTTACTCTGCCAACAATAGCAGTTCTTTAACACATATCCTTTAATGCAATATAAATTGCATACCTTTGGGTTGATTATATATTATGGGGCTTTCAAATGTGAGCCAGACTGCTTACATTATCTTAAATGTTTATGCCACCAGCTTTGCAAATCATTCTATAATAGGTGTCAACAAATACTTTAATCATACCCTCACCTGTTCTGTAGCTCCATCTTTCCATTACACATTCAGAACTGTGGAAGCCCATCATTAATAATTATCTGTACTATTTACACATGCCCATCATCTTTTGTGCCCAAGTAAGATATTTCCCACCAGTTAAAAAATTAATTTCTAAGCTGCTAAAGAACATTTTAAACAACCCCCAAAATGCTACAGATGCATTGAGAAGGGGAGTAATTTAAATAGAAAGAGGGTCCTGGCAATAAATTATTAGGAAACTGACCTTTCTCGTTTCCCGTGCTGAAATAACAATCCAATTGGCTTTCAGAAAGATGTGACACGAACTTCTCAATTAATTCAGCCAAAACTGCAGAAAGTAAAACCCATTAAAACATTAGAGGCAGTGAACAAAATGTGGAACCACATTACCCACCAAGTGACAATATGTGAGAAGTTAAAGTTATCTGAATTCCTGCATGTTTATTTATACTTTATGGTGGAACAATTCAAAGCATGCATAGCCCTTCTGCATTCCTAACACTATTCCTAACTTAAATTAAATCTTAATAGGTTTACTGAAAAAATATTCTGTGCAAATAAAGAGAGAATCACATACTATCTTTATATCCTCCAAGGATTACTTCAGAATTCGTTACATGGCTTCAATATGAAATGAAAATTAAATATAATTAAACTACAATATCTTACCACATGTCTGTGTATGTAGACAGGGAGGAAAAATAAACAAAAACACCACTACCCCCCAAAAAAACCCAAACCAGAACCCAAAAAAAACCCCAACAACCTGCACATAGCAAAAAAACACACCACCCCAAAATGATACTAACAAAAGTAAGTGAAGTTTTAAGGGACGTTTAAAAAAAAAAAATTACAAACCCACCAATGCCATCACAAGATATAAATTATTCACTTAAAATTAAGAATTTCCTTTGGGAAATTCTGTATTTTATGGTGACCATAATGTTCAGTTCTTGCCATTGAACTCTGAGTCTGCAGATACTGCATAGGTAAGTCAGATGCTAACATCATTTCCTGCCTTACCAATTTGCTGGCCTTCTATGATGGGGCTA
>NW_009909483.1:0-922 GCF_000696875.1 Nestor notabilis
GTTGGGCCCCTGGGGCTGCGGGACCCTCCGGGCCTGGGCACCCCCCGGGACCCCCCAGGGTCCAGAGCAACACCTTGAGCCCCAAAACCACCTGGGGAGAGGAGCAGAAGAACCAGTGGCCCCAGTGCTGCCAGCGCCCAACCCCGAGAACCAGCACATCGAGGGGGTGTCTCCTGCGACCAACATCTGCAGCACGGCCACCCCCTTGGAGACACCCCATGGCAGCTACAGCCCCCCAGGCAGTGATGTACCACCCAGCCCCTCTGGTGACCTCCAGCTCAACCAGGGCCTTTGCAACCCAGAGGATGACATCGAGGTCACCGAGGAGATGCTCCTCCAAGAGGCCCTGCGGCTCTTTGGCATGTCCCAGGACATGCTGGAGGTCACCCTGCCTGGTCCCGGCAATGTCACCTCGCCTGGGGACCACAGTGGCACCAGCAACGAGGGAATAACGGTGACCTCAGCTGCCCCAGAATGGCCAAATTCCATCGCTGGCAATGAGAACATCAAGGGGGTGTCTCCAGCACTCAACATCTGCAGCACGGCCACCCTCGTGGAGACACCCCCTGGCAGCTACAGCCCTGCAGGCAGCGATGTCCCACCCAGCCCCTCTGGTGACCTCCAGCACAACCAGGGCCTTGGCGACCCAGAAGATATCGAGGTCACCGAGGAGCTGCTCCTCCAAGAGGCCCTGACAGGACATGCTGGAGGTCACCCTGCCTGGTCCCGGCAATATCACCTCACCTGGGGACCACAATGTCACCAGCAAAGAGGGAATAACAGTGATCTCAGCTGCCCAGGAATTGCCAAATTCTATCGATGGCAATGACAACATCAAGGGGGTGTCTCCAGCTCTCAACATCTCCAGCGTGGTCACCCCTGGGACTACACCCCCCAGCAGCAGCAGCCCCTCTGGCAGCCA
>NW_009909484.1:0-461 GCF_000696875.1 Nestor notabilis
GTAACAGCGCAGAGTTGCGCCTTTGGGCGAGGAGATGCAGCGGGTGGCGGAGCTGGAGGAGGGCGTTTTCGGCATCAGGCAGAAGCACGTGCTGCAGAAGAGCCTGGCCGCCTGCTCCAACTGCGCTGCAGCACAGTGCTCCCGGCAACCCCCGTGATTGCTCCACTTATTGTGGAGCAATTGTCCCGCTCACTGGGACAGGCGAGTCTGTGATCGAGTTGTAGTGAAATCCAGAGTCAGAGCTGTGCCGACACACCCTGTGTGCTGGTGGCTGCCTTCACCTGGATGCACAGGCCTTGCTCCTCCTTTTCGTTTGGATGGCCCTTTTCTCAGCAGAAGCCCCTCTCTGCTGGAGGTTCATCTCAGGGGAATGAGCTGTACTGGGAAAGAGGTTTTTTGCTGGGATAACTGTAGCTACGGCTTTTTCACGCGGGGGGTTTGTTTTTTTTTGTCCTCTGCTT
>NW_009909484.1:652-2049 GCF_000696875.1 Nestor notabilis
ACTGGATGATCTTAAGTCCCTTTCCAACCCAAACTATTCTATGGTTCTATATGATTCTAAGTGCATCTTGAGTCTGGGGCCTGGAGGAGGGTGTGAGAGCAGCAAACGTGCAGTACCCGGGTATCTCTGATGTCTTCTCCCAGTAATACATAGCCTGGAGGTTCCTTCAGCTGGAGAGACTCCTTCTAGCTTCCTAATAGATGTTCCTGCTATTAATTTGCTCAATGACTCTTTGATCTTGCAGGTGGTTTTGGCATCCACAACTGCCTGGAACTGTTTGTTGTGGCAGGGAATAACTGAGTGCAGTCACTCCGATGTGGTGCCGGGCTTTTCAAAGCAGCACCTTGTTTGCTTTGGATTCAGAAATTACTTGGTCTCTCAGTTTCAACCCATACCCTTGTGCTGTTTGAGTTTTTCTCTAACGAATTGTGTTCCTCAGGCAAGCTGCTGCAGCGCTGGAGCGCTCCGGTGGAGCGGCAGCGGAGCACGCACGTGGCTGGCTCCGGCACGCCCGGGGGCAGCGGCGCTAGTTCGGGTTTTGCCCTTATTGTGGGCTTGTCAACGTTAGGAGCGGGTGCCTATGTAAGTAGAAAGGTAGTTCATGGAAAGAAGCTGCCATACATCTCTCCTGTCAAGCATTTGCTCTATTTCAGATACCTTTACCTACCTTTTTATCTCAGCAGCTATTTCTTTCTTCAGAAAACATCAAGGGGAGCTAACTAAGTTGGCTGGAGGTTAACTTCTGACGAGAATTGTTTTTTAACTGTAGTTTCAGTTACCTTTTGGGTTTCTTTGCTATGAAGGCGCTCTCCTTTTTGCTTTAACATGCTATGACAAACCACAGCTCTCCTTGTTGTATGTGCTCGTAGCATGTAGTTCAGGGAGAGTTGGATGGTAGATGTTTTTAATACCAAAGTAAACCATTTTTGGCCAAATCTCAATTCAGATCATCAGTGTTTAGTTTGTGAAAGTGCACCAAATCAACCCAAAGTTGGTGACCACACACTTGTGTCCTACTCAAAAGATTCAGACAGGTAAAACTTTACTTGGAGAGTAAATCACATTCCCAGGCAGCTGAAGCCTAGCAGCCTTACCAAGGGGTGGATGGTCTGAAGTTCATGTCATACAAATCTTTGTTTCAAAATTCTTCCTCATAGAGGATCATATTTGGTAAAAGTCCTGAGTCCTCATTTCTTCTAATGAAACTGTTCACATGCAGAAGGCTCCTGGGAAATAAAACAGTTCACAGCACTGCACACAGGAAGGTCTTTTCCTGTTCCTTTTCAGTGTTCATTACTGTGCCTTGCTGCACTGTTTGACAAACGAGGTAACTGAAATTACAAAACACATTCTGCTCTTCCCAAGATCTGTTTAATCAAGAGTCCTTAATACTCAGC
>NW_009909484.1:2080-13291 GCF_000696875.1 Nestor notabilis
CTTTCCCTCTCTTCTCTCTCGTTGCCTGTCTTCGCCTACAGTTTTGCAATGTCATCATCTAAGATGCCCTTCTAGATCACTGACGTCTTCAGGTGTTCCTGGCAAAGCTGGCAGCAACCTTTTGTTATACTTAATTGTAGGAGGAACAGTCACTGGGACAGGAGCTTATGTAAGACACTGAAATAAAGGTGGTTCAATGGGGTGAGAGGGTGGAGGGAGGGAGGGAGGGAGGGAGGGCACCTTTCTGTGTGGCATTCCAACTTAGCCTTTCACTTTGTGCTCCCTGGGCTCAGATATTTAATTTCAAGGGACATTGTCAAATAAGTTTACAAACTTGATAGTCTCAAAAGTGTAGTTCTTAGTAGGAGAAATTGCCTTAGAATTGACTTCTCCATATCAAATAAATCTAAACCCCAAACCTGCCATCTTTGATCTGTAACCATCAGAAAGGCACAAATTAACACATCTATTCTGATACCAATAATGTTGGCCTACAAAAAAGGAAACAATCACCTAAATATGAGCATGCTGGAGGAAAGGAAACAAAACTTGTCCGACTGGGTGATGTCTTCAGAGCAGAGCACAGAACTACTGCTCTGTTATAGCACACAGCTGTATTTCTGCCTAGAAGGAGCTTTGATTGTCCCTTTGGAAACAGGTGTCCTGAAGACCTGATGTGATATTTTGCATGAGTATAATAGTCAGGTTTTTCAAAGGCATCAGACTTCACTTGCTGTGTGCTGCCCTTTACCTTGCTTAGAACTTCATGGTTCTGCTTGCAGAGGTAGTTTTGTTAACATTGACTTATCTACTTAAACAAAAGGCTCTAAAATACCTTGATTCTACCAACACTGAGTTACTGTTTTCTGATGGTTTTGACCATGTTTCAGTTCCCTGGATATGCTTTTGTCTGCCTGTGCTCTTTTTTGTGCCTGGCATTAGATTCCTAATCTCCTGTTTGAGACTATTTGCTGTGGTATAGAACACCTAATTGTGGAGATGGGTAAGATGCAAAATGTCTGGGGAGTCAAAGATTTCAGTTCTCCAAAGGAATTAACTTTTGCTCAAACGGCTTGGATGTCAGAACGCTGGCTTAGCAAGCAGTAAGTCGATGGCATCAGCTCCAGCATTACCAGTCGTGCCTTCACATTTAGGAGACTTTTATTGCGGCTGGAAATGTCCCAGTTTTGATGGTCTGTCGTAGTTCAGAATACAGTAAGTGGATAGATGGTTGTGTTTCAGACTGTCTTGATAAGGTATTTTTCTCTTTTATGAACACTGTAAAATGAAAGTTAACATCCTGCATTATTAGCAAGGCTAGGTTTTGCCTTAAAATTGCTTGCTTCCCTCTGATTTGTTAACTGTGGGGGCAAATATGCTTTGACCTGCTTCCAGCAGTCTCATTGTCCTTTGCTTCTCTAGATTAGGAGTGTTTTTTGGAAGTCAGCAAGAAAGGGACATTCCCTCCTTGTCTGTACCACTAAACTGTGTCCCCCGGCACGCAGGCAGCACTCACGCTGCGTCCTGGAAGGGCAGCAGCACAGCAGCCGCGGGAAGCTCTCCCAGCCAGAGGCTGTTGCCTAGAGCAGCCACGCTCTGTGTCTGAAGGGCACTGCCAACCTCGGTGATGTTACTGCTGTAACATCTGGCCTAAAGAAAGCCAGTGAGGTTGGTTGGTTTTTCTGCCCAGCTGCTCCAGGCTTTTGAAGCTGGGGGCTGCTTTTTGCCTGGAATTTGTCTTCCTGTTGTGCCATGGTTTAGCTTGCGAATAGCCTTGGAGTTGGTTTGACTGCATTGCCATTGTGGTATCTGGTTCCTTTTGAACCAGAAGCCAAACTTCTGCAGCAAGGTCGATTGCTTATGGAAAACAACCACACAACTGAGATTCATCACACCATATGTAGAGCAGATTGTCTGCTGAGCACATTCCTCTCGCAGCTATACACACATACCTTTACGGGCACTACTTTCAGTGAGGTGTATTTTGGTCTGTGTGCTTTAATAGAAAGCAGATGCCTTTTCTGAGCAAGCAGGATGGACAAAAGCCTGTTGGGGGAGCAGAAGCAGCATGGTGCCATGTTGCTGTAAGGTACACAAGGTAAATATCTCCTTGTCTGTCTCCAGGTATACAAAACATTGCGAGAAAACAAAGAGCGATTCACCAGCCGGGTCACGACGATAACTACGCGGTCTCAGGAAAAGGAATCGTCTCCTCCTGGTGGGTACGAGCCTGATGGTTCTGGGTTTGGGTCTGTTTGTCATAAGCTGCTAACTTGAGACCTCTAAAACAAATGGAACAGATCCCTTCTGAAAACAGATCAATGTAAGCTCCATACTTATGCCTTCACAAGCATTGTCATTCTCAGTGCATGCTGCTGTTTGTGATTCCCATGTCTTCCCAGCATAGAAGATGGTGCTAGCTTTCCATGCCCCAAAACAAGGCTCTGCATTACAGATAATCGTGAGGTTAAAGCAGGTTGTCTCTCAGGGATCCTTTCTGCCATTTGAGCCTTGTGTGATAAAAGGAGAAAAGAGTTATCCCTGCTTTTGGCTTCTACCCTTACACAGCCTGCCAAAGATACTGTGATTCCACAGGGATGATGTGATCTGCCTGCACAAATTCCTCTGTGCTGTGCTACATCCTGTCCTGTGTGAAGTGGGCTGGGCATGTGAGAAGCATCGTACTTGGGCTGCATGTAGAGGGAGGAATTGGGACAATTCGTGAGGCTCTTGATGATGCTTTGCAGGCTCTATGCGGAGTACAGGTTACTCATGGAAGTTCTTTCTTAATTTATGAGATCTGTCTGAACCATTGAGCCAGGGGGTTGTATGTTTAGTAATAACAGTGGCTTTGGGCCATAGAGCAGAGTGTGGTATGTCACTTTACTCAGAAACCCACACAAAGAATATCCTGCAGACAGGACAGAAAACTGATTGCTTTGGTTTGAAGGATAGAACATGTTTATCAGGTTTGAGGCTGGGGGACAGACAGGGCCTAAATGCTGAAGCAGAGGTCTTGGTAAGTCTATATATGTGGAGGCTCTGTCCCTTTGTAGTGGAGAGCCGGTGAATCCCGTGGCCTCCTTGGGTCAGCCCTGACCTGCAGCTTCCTCCCTGCAGTGTCCCTGGTACCCTGTGCTTCGCTGAATTCAGCTGATGTCTTCTCTTTCAGATACAGATGCTGCTGCTCAGGGCAGAGCAGGTGAGTCTCGATGGTAATATTTAACTGACTTTTATTGCTGCGTATAGTTTAACTGTGTGTTGCTTAGAAACGGTTCCTGCATGTGGGAGGAAATGCATCCTGGTAGAAACTCAAAACCTGGTCTCCTTTCAGAATTCACGTGCCGTTTTAGGGAACTTTCCTTTCTTACAAACTGTTCCCTGAATGGCCAGTGCAGAGTTTTGGTCTTGCTCACAGTTGGTTTGTGTTTAAGACATGCAGCTGCACCAAACACTTTGCAGCTCCTGTTTTCCAATGAACTTCAAAAATTGTCTTCTGATTTGAACGACAACCAGGCCATGTCTCCTCTCCTGGTGTTTTGACTCATTTTTGAGCTGTGTCCCTCTTGCTAGCTCAGCAAGGCACCACATACCGTTGGCTCTCTAGCGCATTGTTTGGCCAGAATAGAGGCCAAGCATGTTTTTGCTGTCCTGGATCTACTGTATGGAGAATGTCCTGATCTTATATGAAGCTTCTGAAATTGTTTATTGAATGCTGGAAATTCACAAAGACTTTGTGGGTCTTTGACTTTGCAACCACTTCTCCGAGCTCTGCAAATGTAAGCAGCATTCTTAAACTGATTGATTCATAACGGGAAGCTCTCTGAGAATCTGCTGAACAAGTAGCACTGGTTCAGAGTGAGGCTTCAAACCTGTTAACAGTCTGTCCAAATAGTGGTGTTTCAAGCTGTTATGTAGATCATTCTTGTTCTTAACATCCTAAACCAGAGAAAAGTAGATCTGTAAGAGAGGAGCTAAAGCCCTGTGAGGAAAGCTGTGCTACAAGCCTGTTCCAAAACTCTGTGACCACCACTGAGCTCAGCTGTGCAGATCTGGCTTAGAAAAAGTAGTTTGCTGAAAGCTGGCAGTTTGATTTGCGCAGGGAGCCAGCTTTGAAGCAGCAGCTTGGTTCTTGAGAAGTACTTGGGGTGGGAGGTATTTGAGGGGCAGTTCACCAAGGGAAGGCTGTATAGGAGAGGCATCTGGTGACATACTCTGTTCTTTGGGGCTGGGCTGGGCTGGGATGTTCCCCTGCTGTACTTGCAGTAAGCTGTCCAATCTGTCACCTGCAGCTCCTGGGGCTCACCCTGAGGTCCCATCTCACGTTCCTTTCCTGCTGATCGGTGGAGGAACTGCTGCTTTTGCTGCTGCCAGATCCATTCGGGCTCGTGACCCTGGTGCCCGGGTAAGAGATGCCCAGAGCAGACTTGTGTGGATGGCTGAATACTGTGCTTGTTTCAGAGCTTCTGTTGTGTGTTTTGCCATTTGCCTGGCATATGTACAGCTGCTGTGTTTAATGACCAATTAAAGGTGCTGATTGTGTCTGAAGATCCTGCCCTGCCCTATATGCGCCCTCCTCTCTCCAAAGAACTGTGGTTTTCCGATGATCCAAATGTGACAGAGACTCTGCGATTCAAACAGTGGAATGGCAAGGAGAGGAGGTATGTGTCACTGATGGGTGGCAAGGATGAAGGAGAGTGCTTAAGGAAAAGTTGGTGTTGATCAAGCTGGTTTTGTGAGAGAGCCCTGACGGACCCCAGAGTGCTGTGTGGACAAATCACTAGGTAGATTTCTGTGTGTGTTTGCTGTCTGTTGTCACTAGGCTGCTCAAAGCGGGGACAGGGCACTGCATCCTGTGTGCAGAGTGTGTGGGTTATTTTACACTGGAGTAGCTGGCTGACTACCTCGGAGAGCCCTTCACAAGCCACGTGGCTTCCCAGCGATGCATGCTGAGGTGTTACAGACAAGTCAGGAGCAGACTGAAAGGTGCAGCAGTGCTGCTGCATGTGAGAGGTAGCTCAGAACTTAGCACTTCGTGAATCTTGCTGGGATTCCCTGAGAGACACACCACCCCTGGCAGAAATCCTGTGAAATAAGTTAATAAAGTGAGGGTATAGGCTCATGGTTGAGAGCAGAGCTCCAGGGACCCTGGATTGCATTTGATTTTTGTGATAAAGCCTTACTGATGTAAACCCTTGAACTTTAACAATGTGAAGACCCTAATTCTTAAAAATAGATAAAAAAGAATTCTGGAGCTTGTTATGGATGCACAGAGGTGTGTTGGTGTCACTGG
This sequence comes from Nestor notabilis, assembly GCF_000696875.1. Taxonomy (NCBI): domain Eukaryota; kingdom Metazoa; phylum Chordata; class Aves; order Psittaciformes; family Psittacidae; genus Nestor; species Nestor notabilis. The sequence goes on from NW_009909484.1 coordinate 7,374, forward strand.
TAACTGCTGAATAGCTGGTATCACAAAGTGGAACCTGTTTGATAACAGAGCTTGTTTCAGTATTTATTTCCAGCCACCATCGTTCTATGTGCCCGTCCGTGACCTGCCTTATGTAGAAAATGGTGGAGTAGCAGTTCTCTGTGGCAAGAAGGTGGGTACAGCACAAGCTGCTGTTCCAGCATCATGCAGTTCTTTCCAAGCAGAGCCTGTGCTTGAAGCTGAAGCTAAACAAGTGTAGATGGTGGTGTGGAGGGTTGGCTGAGGAGGAGAATGTGTACGAGTTTGGGGGAAGTGTACGTGATGAAGCAGGGAGTGTGCTAATCCGAAGGACATGGTTTGAAAGCAGGATAAACTACGAGGAGGAGTAGTGGGCTGAGGGAAAATGAGAAAGAAGGAGGGATAAGTCTAGGATTTGAGCATGGGGCAATATGTAGAGGCTTGAGCAGGGTGTGACAAAATGTGAGCTAGGCTATATATCACTCAGGGGTGAGGTAAGGAGAGCAGTGGGTTATAATGTGAGCAGTGGGTTATAATGTGAGCAGTGGGTTATAATGTGAGCAAGAGCATTGTGCAGGAGCAGTGGAGGGTGGAAGAGTTTTTATAGTGAGGCTTCTAATGTATTTGTGCCCTCAGTTTTTTATATCTTGCTAAAATAAAACTTCGGTGACTCCTGTTACTGTTAGCTCAGGTGTCCAAGTCCATTTCTTAGACTCAGAGCCTGGGAAGATCAGCTGATCTATGATGGTTGTCAAAGAAGTTGTCTCAATTCCTACTTGTGGTCTTCTCCCTTCCCTCCTCCCCCCTGCCCAAACCTAAAGGTGTGAGAATATTACTTCCAAGTTTGCTTCTCTAACCAATAGTCTGTGCAGTTTAACTCCTTACAATGCACGAGTGTTTAATTTTGCAGGTTGTGCATATGGATGTTAGAGGCAACACAGTGAAACTCAGTGATGGTACCCAGATATCCTATGACAAATGTCTAATTGCTACTGGTAAGTTGTTGAGGTTTTTCACTTTTTGTTCTTTGTCTTGTGCCAGGCTTTATAGTTCAGTGGCATTTATCTGACAAGGAAGTTTCTGCAGTATGTTGAACACTTGGTAGAGCAGTCACGTGAAGGACAGTCATACAGACAACCATGCTCTTGGGTTTTTCACGTGCCTCACAAAAGCCAGCTTCTCTGGGATGTTCAAAGCTTTGCCCTGTGAAAATCAGCAGGGAAGGAGGAAAAGGTGACTGCTGTAGCAGCTAAGTAAAGGAACTCCTGTACAGGCCAGCTTCAAGTCCTGCCCATGGTCTTGTGTGGTTCAAGTGGCACTGGCTGTCTCCAGTCAGTGGAGCAAGGTGTGTAGCATTCCATATTTTTCCCTGGGTGACTGTTGGGTCACCTACTGCTCACACAGAAGGCCTTTCATGTTAAAAACCCAGACAGCAACAGGGAACAGAACATGTAGCAGTTTGGAAAGCAGTGTCATGATTAAAGATAGCTCTGCGTTGTCTGGATAGCCAGTGTCATGGCCACAGTGTCATTAGTCTCTTTCTCCTTGTCCTCAGGTGGTTCCCCAAGGAATCTTCCTGCCATTGAAAGAGCAGGAAAAGATGTACAGCAAAGGTTGACGCTGTTCCGAAAGGTAACGTCCAGCAGCTGCTGTCCTGGGGTGCGGTTGAAACAACAGAGCCACGGATGCTCCTGCTCGGTTCCAGGACAGCCGTGCCTTGGCCGCAGCTTCCCTGGGCTGGTAACCAGGAGGCTGTTTGCTATTTATTCCTTTTCCCAGGCAGGTAAATGGGTAGAGTCTACTTGAGCACTCTCTGCTTGCCTCAGGCCTGTGAGCTGCAGTGATGGGATTGCTTTTTTTGTTTGGTGGCTGGTTTGGTTTGGTTTTTAGTTTCCCTCCTGTGTGACTTCGCACCTTCCAGGCCTTTTAAAACCGTGAGCAATGTACGCTCTGCAGAGCAGTTTGGCCTGTGAGCAGCGTGTGCCCTCAGGACTGTGGGGAGACACAGGAAGCTGGCTCAGTGCTCAGCCTGCCACCCCTCTGGAATAAGGGCATGCCACGGCTCTGCAGCACGGAGGCAAGAGGTTGGCCTTTGGCCTGAGACACAACAGAGACTGCTCTCACGCTCTGCACTTGAGCTGAGTATGAAGTTGAGTGTCTGTCTTAGCTCTTGGACTGAGTTAGGTGGTTTTCTGATGAGCTGATAAACCAACATCCCTGCCTCCTTTGTGGCATTTTTCACCTTCATCCCATGCCCTAGGACAAAGCGAATAGAAGACGTGGAAGTTGATCAGTGGTCTCCTGGTTTTCACTGTAGAGTTGCTTTTTGCTGTCAAACTGTGCTTTTCTTGAAAGCATGGTACTGGGGACAGGCATGCAGCCTTCTCCTTAGTCTAGTTCAGGGAATGAATTGGGAATAAGAAGCCAGCTGGGAACTTTCTCCTCTTCGCTGGACTTTCCCTAAGGTATGGTCTGCTCAGAGAAAGGGAAAGACGGATTACATGAGCTGTGGCATCCCTGTAGTACTGTATGTACTGTAGTACATTTGCATCTAGAAATTTCATTGTAATTGCTCTTGGAAGGTAGGGAAAAATGTAGGAATCTGAGCTTACCTGGACAGGGAAAAGGTAGCACAAACATTAGGAAGCCAGAGAGCGTTTTTTTATGTGCAATAGACAAAGAGGATGAAGAAGCAGCACGTCTCCCTTTCTAAGTTGGGCAGAGAGTTGCTCTTACTACAGAAGGAGAAATTGGAGAAAACTATCTTCTGCTGCCATTCCTGTTTGAAGATATTTGAAATATCTTCTTTCAGATTGAGGACTACAAAAAGCTGGAAAAGATTTCAAGAGAGGTCAAGTCCATCACAATCATTGGTGGTGGCTTTCTTGGCAGTGAGCTGGCCTGTGCGCTGGGAAGAAGAGGTGAGTGTGCTGGTGCGGGCAGCGTGCCTTCAGCTGGCACCTTGACAGAAGTGACAGTCACTGCATGTAAGCAGCCCGATGTTGTAAACTCCTTTTTTCATTCTCCAACTGCTGAGTTTTCACACAGACTCTGCCTGGAACAACCCTGTTGCACTGTGTGATGTTGGCTGTATGGCCTGACCTGATTTTCCATTTTCTTTCCCATTAGCTGCCGAGCAGCTCCTGACCACAAAGGGTTTGTCAGTCAGGCTCCCTGGAAACTCTGCACATGCTGCAAAGTCATTCCAGCCTGTAAAAAGTTTTATTTTCTCTCTCAATGCCAAAAGCCACCTTAAAACTGGTATTTCAGAGAGGTTGCGAGCAACTGGATTCTCACTGTCAAGTGTGTACAGCTTTGAGTAGTGTCTTTATGGCAATTTTCTGACAAGGGAAGCTTTCTCCAGCACACTAAGCATTTGACTTAGCAGTTTGCTGTCTGCTCCCCTGGAGTTTGCAGGTGTATGGGAAACAGTGGTCAGTCACTTTGTGGCTCCTGTGGGAAATCTGAGAGCCAGAACTCCCTGTTTCAGAAACTTCTATCAGGCGTCTTGCATAAAGTAAAGCATATGCTTGTGTCCTGAAGTCTGTATTGCTGCTCTTTAGCCATGGGTTATAAAGCTCTTTGCATTCCTTTCAGCACGAACCAGAGGCCTGGAGGTGATTCAACTGTTTCCAGAGAACGGCAACATGGGCAAAGTCTTGCCAGAATATCTGAGCAACTGGACCACAGAGAAAGTCAGAAGAGGTGAAGCTGCACTTCAGGGCTCCTCCTCAGAGAGTGGCAGAGCTGTGGTGTTTAGGCCAGTGGGTGTTGTGTAGCTGTTCCCTGTGAGATACAGCTCTCTGCTTGTCTGCTGGTGCAGCCTCAGGAAGACCAGGTCCCTTGTGAGGTGGCTCAGGTGCAGAACAGACCAAGTTGCAGTTCAGGCAGTTTGGGTAAGGTAGAGCTGCCATGAATCTCTGGCCTCTTGGAAGTTCTTCTGGGAACACCAAGCACACACGTGTGCTGATGCCGGTGAGGTTTTCCCTCTGGCTGTTCCTGCACAGAATGATCCCTACTACATACTTGCGAGTTACTTTAACAGCTTCTGTGATCTGGAACCAAAGCTGTCTTTCAATAACTGCCTGTTCTCTTCTGAGTTGCTCTAGCCTTGAATCATTTCACTTTGTACAGCCTAGTGCAGTCATCTTAGAGTCACTTTGAGAGCAGGGTTATGTAGCCCCATGCATACACCTTTGTAAGGAGAGCTGCTCTGGTGTTAGCTGAGAACACCAGTGAGGTCTGAGATACCTTCTCCTCATTTGCTATATGAAGTGCAGAAAACATTCCTGTGGATTGCAGGCCCTGATAATCCACAGGTCTGAGTTACTTTGTTTATGGAAGCTGCCTTGTGAGACCTCTGGGTCTGGCTGTGGCAGAGCAATAGGTAATTGAAAGTCCTTAGTCTGAAAGCCTGTCTTGGGGAGTTCTTTTGGGTGTCACCTTGTCATCCTATGAGACATGTACTTTTGATTGCCATTTAAGTAGCTCTTTCAAACTTTTTAGCTGGCTTGCTTTCTCTTCGTGCTTCGCTCCAAACTGGAGTGGCGTGTGCCGCAAAGATAAGGTGGCCTCTCTCTTGGTGCCTAGCCCAGCCCCTGCTCTGCCTGCGTTTGCACCAAGGACCCTCCTTCAGCTGAAAGGTGTCCCCTCTGCGTGAGCAGTCACGTTCCCTGTGTTTGATTCCAGAGGGTGTTAATGTCATGCCCAACGCCGTGGTCAAGTCTGTCTCTGTCTCTGGCAAGCGGCTGGTGATTAAACTGAAAGACGGCCGAAAGGTAAATTTAAAAGCAGGGAGAGGGTCAAGTTTGCAGGAGCACAGAGAGAATTGATGTCCTAATTATGAGTTCCCAAACAGGTGGAGACAGATCACATTGTGGCGGCAGTAGGGCTGGAGCCTAATGTGGAGCTGGCCAAGTCAGCTGGGCTGGAGGTGGACTCTGACTTCGGGGGGTTCAGGGTGAATGCAGAGCTGCAGGCACGCTCCAACATCTGGGTGGTGAGTACATGCAGAGGAGACCTCTCTGCTGCTTCTGCTGATGCGGTCGGAACACATGGAGCTACGTGGGCTGGTTGGTGTACCCAGGTTAGGTGAATGGGGCAAAAAATCACAAGTATTGAGACCACTTGTACCACAGACCCCGCTGGCAGCCGTGGAGGCTGTTTGTGCACCACAGCATGCTTTGTGCTGTGGGAACAACTGTGTGAGTGTTCTAATAGTTATGCTATGTAAGAGGAGTTGAGGTAACCTAAAGATAGCATGGGTTATTCCACTGCGTAAGAGGGGTGGGAGTTAAGACTTCAATTCTTCTGGAAAAACGTACCAGATAAAGTCTTTATGTTTCCAAAGATTGATGAAAAGTGCTGAAAAACTGGGACTTGTGTGGCCTGGGGAGTGGGATACAGCAGCAGTGGTGGTTGGGGTTTGGTAGAGACTCCAGGTCCATATTTCCACTTCACTCTCTTTCCAGTGCCATTTTTGGTTGTGATTAGTGTAAGCTTTCAATGTCAATGTTCAGCCCTCACTGAATGATTCTTTTTAAGGCAGGGGATGCTGCCTGCTTCTATGATATCAAACTAGGTAGGAGACGTGTAGAGCACCACGATCACGCTGTTGTGAGTGGAAGACTAGCTGGAGAAAACATGACAGGAGCTGCAAAGCCCTACTGGCATCAGTCCATGTTCTGGTAATGTGATTTCTTCTTTCGGTGTTTCTTATTTGGCCACATTGAGGAGCTGTGACAAGATGCACCTTGTAAAGGTTTCTGCTTCCTGAGTGCAGCGAGCCTACTTCAGCAAATAGCTTGTACAGCTGCTTGTTCCGAGAAGCACAGGGAATGGGAAGGCATTGAGCATTTTCTGCACCACCCTGACGGCTCCAGAATGGTTTTCCTTCCTGTAGGTCCTCATTTCTCCCAGCA
>NW_009909484.1:13322-17566 GCF_000696875.1 Nestor notabilis
CAGCCTCTTCCTGCAGAGCAGGCTATTTTACAGGTTCAACTTCATAGCAGCTTTTCTGTTAAAATTATCTCAAGTTCCTCAGCACAATCTGTTGGTGTTGGCTGTGTTGCACCTTTGCTGATTACCTGAACTGCTGCTTTAGTAGTGATGCGCAGCTGCATCCAGGAGTGTACATGTGTTTGTTTTCCAGAGGTATGGAGGACATGGGCTTTTCTGCTGTATGTTTTGGAACATACATTCTTTTTAAAACAAACAAACAAAAAAAACACACACAAAAAGAATCTCAAAGCTGAAGACCAGAAATATAAGGTTAGCAGGAGTTTAAATATGGGGAAAGGCTTTACTTTTCTTGGAGAAATCCCCTCAAAAATAGTTATTTATGACTTCTTGTCATTTACCTGAACACTTGGTCTGCCCTGCATGGACTCTGGAAGAGTTTCCTGCTTCTGTTTTAACCATGGCCACAGAAGCATCCATTTCAGCTAGGTGGTTTTCTTCAGGACGCTCTTGCCCGTGACACAGATGCAGGTGATGGGGGACTGTGAGTTGCACTTGTGTATTCTGTTGGCAGGCGTTACTCTGGGGGTTTGCCAGCCCTCACCAAGTGACATTTCCTGCTCCTGGGCTCAAAACCTGGCACGTGGCAGGAACTCCTCATATGTTTGTTCAGAATGTTCAGGATCCTTTTTGATCTCTGACTTACCGTCTGCTGGGAGCCAGGTCTGGTTAGCTGGCACATTACTGGGATTCCTTTCGGTAAGCCCAGTCTGTGCTGGAGGACTCTGGCCAGGAAGGTTGTGATGCACATGTAAGAGAGACCCGTGTTGTTTTGCATAATGCATCTATTTCTTCAGCGTAGTTGGGAACACTTTTGACATGCTGTACTTACTGGGCCCCAAACCAGAGCTGCTTTGACTCCTGCAAGCACCCCAGTGCATATTCAGTTCAAGGAGGTGTGACAGCCACATGTTCTTCTCTTTAGTCTTCTCTAAATGTTCTCTCTGAAATACACACTCAATAATTGTCTGTACTGCGAAGTCTAGTGCTTGTAACTCAGCATGACCAGAAGTTGGATCAAATGATCTTCCTAGGGCCTGGAGGAACACTTGCTTCTGCCCCATCTCTGTCTCCATGTTACATTGGTACTATGCAAGCAACACAGAAGTTTTAGCAAGTACCTACCAGCTGCATCCCGATGCCCACGACTGAATGCTGAGGTCAGATGTGTGACTTCCTAAAGGCCCAAGATGTATGCAGCTTCTGGAAGCCACCCCTGAAGTTGTTGTTTGTTGAATCTGGAAGTGATGGCCTCAGACTTGCTGTGTCTTCACTGCTTGTTCCAGCCCAGCGTATGCAGAAGAGACAGTGGCAGTCAGCCTGCACACCCCCTCCCACCCAGCACTGTCACTGAGGCTTTGGGGCTGAGTAGAATTGCCTTGTGTTTGTCTTGCTAATGCTTCAAATGATTTATTAATTTTTTTCCCCTCCTTCATTCCTAGGAGTGATCTGGGTCCTAATGTGGGGTACGAAGCCATTGGCCTTGTTGACAGTAGTTTGCCAACAGTAGGAGTCTTTGCTAAAGCAACAGCGAAAGACACACCAAAAAGTGCAACGGAGCAGTCGGGTAGGGCTGTAGTTGTGCTTGGGAGCTGTTGGGGGCTGTGGAGGGGTTTGTGTCTTGCTCTGTAGTGGCCACAGAGTCAGGCTGATCATACTGTGAAGCACGAGGAGACATCAATCTGTTCGTTTCTTTTCTAGACCAAGCTTTAAAGGCTGGTTTTGATACTAGGATGTCTCCAAGAAGACATCATGTGTCTCATTTACCAACATTTTTTCTCGGGGAAGCTTAGTTTCCTCCATTGCCATAAAATGATCAGGTTTTCACAAAAGAGATTGTGTGGATCTAAGCATCTTTATTTTGCTTATGCTGCCTGGAGAAGGTAGACTGTCTTCTGCATTTAGCAAATGAAGTTGGGAATTGTCAGGGTAGCGCTTCAGGTCAGGATCACTTCATTCTCGCGTTACTGAAACCTAACTTTTGCTGGATGGTACTCAAAGGATAATGCCTCGGGCTCTTAACAGAACCTCACTCTTTAGTCTGCTTTCACCATCACATGCAAAAAGCTGCTGCTTTTTTTCCACATTGGACGTTTGCTATATCGTATCTTTGCATTAGGGACGGGTATTCGATCAGAGAGTGAGACAGAAGCAGAAGCCTCAGAAGTTCACGTTTCTCCAGGCTCTTCACCAGCGCCTCAAGTTCCAAAGCAAGGAGAAGACTATGGCAAAGGTGTCATTTTCTACCTCAGGGATAAAGTTGTGGTTGGAATTGTATTGTGGAACATCTTCAACAGGATGCCTATTGCTCGAAAGGTCAGTACAGGACTGGTGTGCTGAACAGGGAGGCTTGCTTAGGTCAGGGATTTTCTTGTGGAACAATCAATCTACTAATTGAAAATTAGGATGAATAAATGCAGATGCTCAGTCTGGAACAGAGCTGTGCAACATCCAATGGTAGCCCTGCCTCAGGTGAATTATGGGAGATGTCCTTGTGCTTTTCTGCATATTTGTTCAAAAGTCTTACAAAAACAACTTGAGTCAGGGTTATGTTCAAGCCTTGCCTTTGCAGGGCTGAAATTTCAGGCCTGTAGTAAGTACAGGCAGGAGTCACAACCGACTGAGCATTGGCATGAAACGTCCTATTTTTGTGCTACTTTTTCTGATGCACAAGTGTCTAAAACAGTCTTAAACATCTGGCATCCTAGATACCCTGTCACAAAAAGTCAGGTTAGGAGCAGCCTTGAGTAGGTGCTTAGCCTGTCTCCATCCCCCATAGTCTGTCTCCATCCTCCAAGGTAAGATCAGCTATACTTAGGTCACTTATTAACATCTGGAGAATTTCAGTAGTTTGAGAGAGATTCCATACTATGTCCAGGTATCTGTCCCAGAATGAGCTATTCTTAGTGGTGGAAGTTTCCATTGGTACCTAATCTGAGGCTTTCATGATGCACTTGAAACCTGTCACTTCTTCCATCCCCATGAAAGAGATTCTTTCCTTCCTTCCTGTAACAGCCATTCCTCTAAATCAGAGGGCCAAGTGTGTACAGGACCCTTGCCCTCTTGGTCTCATCATCTAAAAGGTAGGTTTACAAGTTTTAGCCACTTACATGGGCTCCTCTAAGTCAATGCAAAGAGCCAAGATGGCTCGTCCTCTCAGAGCTGAGATGAATCACTTGTTGAAGGTACTTGTTCTCCACACTTGTAAAGGGAAATCGAGGCATCAGAAAGAAATCCTACAGTAGTGAGGTTGCTTCAACTCCAGCCATTCCTGTAGGCAGATAATAATGTGTTTAAGACTCCCATATAAATTTAGCTGTAGTAAGTACTGTTGTGTTGTGGACCGCCTAAGTTGTGGTCAGCAGAGCTTCAGAGAGATCTAAGGAATTCATTGTGTTGACTCGTGACAGGTACAGCCTTGCAGCACTGGTACTTTAAAGTATGTGCAGGTTTTAACGTCTTCTTCCTTCCATCAGATCATCAAAGATGGGGAGGAGCACGATGATCTCAATGAAGTAGCAAAGCTTTTCAACATCCACGAAGACTAAACTCTGGAAAAGAAACACCACAATAGGTGTGAGTAGGGCAGTGGGGGCCACTGTCTGCGTGCACCCCTTCATCTCGGACACCTTCCTCTCAGTATTTCCGGTCACCTAGAGTTCTGATCTTTGCACCAATAAAGTCAGACTGTTCTAAGTTAAATAACTTTGTCCTGTACCTGTGCATTGGTGGTTTTGAAAGGGAAGTAACCTGTATGTTGTTGACAGGATTTCCCTTGTGTCGGTAGCAGAGAAGCCTGCGGAGCCACCTCTTTCCTTGCAGCACTTGCCAGCTGGTGAGCTTGCAGTCCTGCTGGCTCCTGGCAGTACCTGCTGCCCACGTAGGAAAAGTGCATCCCGATGGGATGAAACCGTGTGTGATGCAGTGGCTCCCACGTCAGCTGGCTTTTGAAGCCTGCTGCGTGCTGCAGCCTGGTGACTGGGATGAGAGGGGTGTAGAAGGGATGGGAGGAATAAGGAGCGAGGCTTGGAGTTGCTAAGGCTGGAGATAAGGGACGAGACATTGCGATTCTCCCGCTCCTCTTGCACACGCGAGCACTGGAGCAATGCAGTGAGAAGCTGGCAGTGTTTCCAGAAGCAGAACTGTGAAAGGGAAGCAGACGGGTGACCCCGCTCAATCCACGCGGT
>NW_009909484.1:18177-18637 GCF_000696875.1 Nestor notabilis
GTGTCTTTCCCCCCCCCCCCCCCCCCTTCTCTCTCTCTCTTTTTTCTGGAAGTTGCTGAGTAACACAAGGCCCACCTCGACTTCTCGGGAAGCCGCAGAGCTCAGGTGGAGTATAACTGTGAGGGGGTGAACGTTTACAGAATATTTGTTCCATTAAAGTTGGCCTCTCTGGAGCTGCTCACCTCAGCCAAGGAGCTTCTCCTGGAGAAACTGCCCGCTCATGGCCACGAGAGGTGAATTCTTCCCTGGGGTGGACACTGGCTGAATGGCCGAGCCCCAAGAGCAGCAGTGAATGGTATCGCATCTCGCTGGTGACTGGTCACTACCGGTGTACCCCAGGGCTCGATAATGGGGCCAGTGTTGCTTAATATCTTCATTAGAATCATAGAATCACAGGAGCAGATCGAGTGCACCCTCAGTAAGTTTGTGGAGGACACCAAGCTGGGTGGGAGTCTCGATC
>NW_009909484.1:18719-19097 GCF_000696875.1 Nestor notabilis
TCCTGCACTGGGGAGCATCCTGGCCTGTATCAGCACTAGTGTGTCCAGCAGGACCAGGGCGGTGATTGTCCCCCCTGTACTGGGCACTGGTGCAGCCACCCCTCAAGTCCTGTGTTCAGACCTGGGCTCCCACTGCAGGAGAGACATTGAGGTGCTGGAGCGGGGCCAGAGAAGGGCAATGGAGCTGGTGCAGGGCCTGGAGCACAAGTGTGATGAGGAAGGGCTGAGGGACCTGGGGGGTTTAGTGTGGAGAAGAGAAGGCTCAAGGCAGATCTTATCCTCTGTACAGCTTCTTGACAGGAGGCTGGAGCCAGGAGGGGGCTGGTCTCCTCTCCTAAGAAACAAGGGATAGAACAAGAGGAAATGGCCTCAAGCTGC
>NW_009909485.1:0-12494 GCF_000696875.1 Nestor notabilis
CTCAGCCCGCAGTGCCGCCGCGGGGAGGGGGCTGTTGGTTGTGCTGACTCGGACGTTTCTCTGTCTCCCCTTCTCTCTTTCTCGCTCTCTTTCCCCCCCCGCCCCCATTTTGCACGGAAGCCGGGAGATTAATTTGCTGCAGGCTTTCACCGAATCCCTCTTTCCCCCCGGCCAGCGCCGGGGCTTCGGGGAAGGGGAAGGGTTTGGCCGGGGGTCTGTAATCGTTGGCAGCAGTTACAATTCCTCCTTCACCGTCTTTATAAGCGGGGGGGAGGTGCGGGGATGTGAAATATTTGCCTTTATTGTCAGATATCACCCACTATATATATGTGTGTGTGTGTACTTAGAGCTAAAATTGTGAGAGTTATAAACTCCCTCATGTTTATTCTCGGTGTGCTTCTGAGATTCGGTATTTAATAATGAAGCACAGCGTCGTGCTTTCCAGACTGTGAAGCATAAGGTGGAATGGATGTGTATGGAGCAGACGCAAGGGGCTGGATGGACTCCGTTAGTGGGCTCCAGTGGGGAGGATTTTCGTTTTGTCATAAGATGATACTGAATTGTAAAACGTAATTTTTTGATCTGGCAGTTGGGTTAGATGTGCCAATACATACTAAAAGGATAATAATTCTCATGGAAGCCTCTGAGAATAGGCAATACTGCACCCATCCTTACCATAAACTCTTGCATTTGGTATTTCTCTCACAGAATGAGGGTAGAATTTATTGCAAATGTTGTACTGCATCTTTCAGTTTAGATTACTGCTGATTTGATCCTCTGGAATCTGCAAAAGAGAAGTCTGCCAGCCTCTGTGAATAGCTCTGCAGTGTAACAGGAGTGGAGTTCCCAAGCAGAATCGCTGAGAGCTATGTGAACGGGTGTAAGCAAAGCTGAGCACATCGGGATTTCTGCCTCGGCCCTGGGCTCGTGTGTGCGTGGGGTGAATACCCTCTTGGCACCTGGAGATGATGTCGGTCGAAGGGTCTACAATAACAAGTCGGATCAAAAACCTACTTCGCTCCCCTTCCATTAAACTGAGGAGGAGCAAGCCTGGGAACAAGCGTGAAGATATAGGCAGCAAGGTGAGTGCTGTGTTGCTTAAGTTCCCACCTGTACTAACAATACTGCTTCGAGAGACCTGGTGTAACTGTTGAGTGATGCAGAGTAACTGATACGTGAGTGTAGTCTGTCTCTTAGTTGGGATCTTTACTGTGCTGCAGATCCTTGCTAAAGCTCTGGTCCTTCTGCTGAAACACTTGCTTGTGTAGTTATCTACCCATTCTGTATCAGGAAGCTTTTGGGATTTTCCACACTGTGGCGTGTGGAGTTGTTACAGATGACTGACAGGAGAAATATAATACTGCCTCTTCCTCCATGTTTCCAACTGCAAACCTGCATGACTGGCAGCTGGTGATACACAAAGACCTGTTCTTCTCTGCAAGCAATTGCTCTCAGCCCTGCAAAGCAGGGTTCTGTGAGCATGTGGGGAAGGATGGGATGGTCTGAGAAAGATGGAGGATGAGAGATGTGTCTTGGAGGTGACTGTTCAGATGGGGTCTGCATTCCGCAGGTCTGGATGTGCTTTCCTCCATGTTCCTCCTCTGTGTGCCTCAGACCCCCTTCCCCTGGAGGTGTCTGTGGTATAATGCTTCTGCCTGAAAAATCCATCGTTCTTCCTGGTTGTGTGGAGAATTCCTGACAGTCACTCGCTGGGAATTGAGCGGTGTCATGAGGAGGATGACTTAACCCTGGTTGTGGGGAGAACAGGAGCTGGGCGGCATTGCCTTGTGCTGACAGCAGGCGCCTCCGAGTCAGGGCACCTCACTCTGTCCCTTCACTGATTCACTTGTAACCCTGCACAAATCACTCGGCCTTTGCGTAGCTCTCTCCATAAATAGAAAGGTTAATCCCTCCCCCCTTGTGAAGGCTCACTAATAAATAAGAAATGCTTGTAATCCATGACTGCAAAATGCATTCATTTGTCTTGAAATGGTAGTGCTTCAAAAATTCTCTCTTGGAGTGAAAAGTGTGTGTAGAACTTCAGGGGAAATAAATGACACCTTACCTAAATGTCCTGTCCCCAGCATGAAATCCTGTTCTGGTTCAGGTCAGATTCCCTGAGATGGCTATTTCATGCCAAGGAACACAGTATTCTCTTGCCAAGCAAGGGAAAAACCTGCTTGGCTTCCCCAGAGCTGTCTAAAGGAGAGTTCTTGGTGTTTGTGCGTGACCTCAGTGTGTGCATGTGCATGCATGTGCTGCATTTAATGCAGCCTGTGGCCTGCCAGTGAAAGGTGCTTTGTAGCTGTTGCTGAGGAGCAGTTTGTTGATCTGTGTTCTGCAGAGACCTTTGTCAAAAGAGCCAAAAGCTGCCTGTACCACCATGTACAGTGAGCATTGTATTCTGGCTCTGTGAACAGGAGCTGAGATCTGCACACTCCTTTTCAGGGCTGGGACGTGCTGCTACGTACCCCAGGGTATTCTCTGGTACCTGTTTGGTTTTGTTTTCCTTGCACGTGCCTTTTGGAAGAGCTCTGTTGTATCCCCTGTGCTGTCTCCCATTGTGCAGCTAGGGCTGTCTGATCCCCTGGGGATTCATTCCACACCGTCAAATTAGGGTTTGAGGGCTGGATTAAGAGCAGTTAATCAGTGAGATGCAAAGGAACTGCTGGGGAGTTTGCTGGCAGAAGCAATTTGTTATGTCCTCATCATCAACTAAGTTTGTCATTTGATGTGGTAGGTGCTGGTGTTGGTTTCCTAAAGGGATTTGCTCTGAATTTCCCTCAAGTGAGTTATGGCCTGCTGTCAGTGCGACTGCTGGAGTGGGCAAGACAAAAAGGAGTGGGCCCTTTACCAAAGATCCCACATGTTGGGTATGTGTAGAGATACCCCCTCTGCTGTGTGTGTGCTCCTCTACCTTCCAAGGTGAGAAGCAACTCTACTTCTCTAAACCAGCAGGATTCAGATCCTCTCAATCTGATACCAGGTGTGAGTGTAAATCCCTTGGGACCAAAATTGAGCATCATGCACATCGCTTCTCAAGGATCTTTGCTGACATGAAGGGAGAAACCCTCAGGCATCTTTGTCTCTTGGAGACTTTTTGAGAAATGGCTGCTCCATGAGATGTATGTGACTCTAGTCACATGGAAATATGGAAGAGCCTGTGAAGCTGGTACCTCTGGATGGTCATCTCAGCTGATTGCTGCTTGATTACATAGGATGGAGCAGGACTGTTGCCCTAGATTAACACCTGAAAGGTGATACTGTGCTTTGTATGTGCAGATGTAGGTGAAGCCCTGTGGTTCCTCGGAGTCCCTCAAGCTTTTATTGGGATGGGCTGCTAGATTTAAGATGGACAAACACCCTCAGTGGCACTGCCTTGACTTCCATGAGCTGTAATTTCCCTTCCAGTGGAAAGTCTCCCTTGTGACCCTGTTCTTTCCTTAACAACTCTTTGGTGTTTTGAGGCCTGCCAGGCTCAGTGGTCAGGGACAGACCCCTTGGGCAGTTTGTCACACTGAAAAGTGGCTCCTTTCAGTGAAGCAGCCGTGTAATGCTGGGCTGGACGTGGGCAGGCTGTGGGAGGCTGGCTCCGCAGAGACCTGTTTGTGCATTGCTCTGCAAGGGGGAGTGTGGTAAGTGGAGATACTTTGCATGATGGCTGTGCAGGACATGCAATGTGTTACTTGAGCTATACAAGAGACAACTTGTTTTGGTGCTTTATTAGGACTTATTTCTTGCTTATAATTAATGCATGGTTTTGCTGTACAGCTGCAGGAGATCTCTGCAGGAGTGGAACTAAGGAACCAGTACGTAATCATGGATATTTAAAAAAATAAATAAAATAAGGGGAAGGAACAGGAGCTCTTTAAAGCTTGTTGACAAACTGGATGTTGTGTTTGGGTTTGTTGCTGCTTTTGAAAACAACTTCTGCTTTGTGGGAACCCTGAGTTTTGCTGCTGCCTGACAAGCTCTGTGTTTAGACTTCTTTTTTTCCTTTGTCTTCTGACACTGATGGCTTGAATCCACTTTTTCTGTCCTCTCCAGATCTTGAACCAATATAGAGCTGGAACACAGTGACTTAAGTCTAGGCCTGTTGATAGCTGGGATTGTAACATGTCAGTGTGGTGGCTGGAAGTTTGTATTTCCTCAGATAAGTTGGTTGGCCTGCATTCGATTTCTAGAGGGTTTCTAGCCCTACCAGAAACACCAGCCATGCATCTGGACACCGTGCCTGTGATTCCAGTAGAGGCACAGAGGTAAAAACTGGTCACTGAGTACCTCTGAAGCAGCATGGGATCATCCTGAATGAGTGGCACTAGCAAGACAGTGTGGAAGCCAAGCGTTGAGCTGTTTCCCATTGCTAAAATGTACTGGTTGTTGTAGCACCCTGCAGCTTGTCTACACAAATCTCTCTGCTCAAAGAAGTAATGTACCTGAGCAGGTACAGTTCTTGCAGGGGCTGTTTGTACTGCTAAGCTGTACTCTTGTAAATATAAGCATCTTTTAAACTGATGTAGCTGTGCCTATTTTAGGATGTGTTTGTGTGGGTATCCTCAGTCAAAGCAGATTATGAATGTCAATGTAGAAACAAATTGCTACAAAACCTGCTACAGGCTTTTCCCTAAAACAGTAAGCCAGTGAGTCAAAGAAACACATTTGGAATTTGCTGCTTGTTTCTTTGATCTCTCCTGTTCCTTTTCTAAGCCAGAAATATTTCAAGTTGCCAGTTTAAAAGAGTTCTTTGTCTAAAACCTGACATTCCCCAGTGGGAAGTCATTCAGCACAAGGACTGTTGTATTGTGGTCTCCCCTCACCAAGTGTCACGCGAACATGTGCAGTTGGAGCCCCTGTTCCCACTCCATCATGCTGGGTTGGACTTGGTGGCTCTGCAAAACCTTTCTGAGAGCTTTTGTTCTGAAAATGACACCTGAGATGTTCCTGGTGAGGCAGGGTTTCCTGTCCTCCTTTGGTGAGGCATGGTCTGTGCTTACTGCCAGCCTCCTGGCTCCCATCAGCCTAATGGCAGCTCCCTGGTTAGGGCAGCAGAAACACATACACATACCTTTGTGTCCTGCAAGTGAACAGGCACAGATTTAAGAGGGAAGCAGAGCCATGAGAGCTTGAGACCCCCCTTGTCATGCCCCTTGCATTCCCAACACAGTTCTCCAGCTTCTTAATCCCCTGAGAAGCTGCAGGGCTGGGCTAGGACCACAAGTCGTCCTGGACACAGGAAAGTGGAGTAATGTTTCTGGCCTGGCTGTAGCTTCCTGCCTTCAGTACACAGCCGTTTTTGTTTGAAAATCCTGTAGCTGATTCAGTTTAGACTGCTACTGGTCTTAACTGGATCAGCTGAGAGCTGCTGGACCTGAACTGGAACAGAACCAAGAAACACACAAGTTTGATTCACTGATATAAATGCTTCAAAAATGATCACCTCTTATTAAATCGTTTAAGGTGCAGCTGAGGCTTGTTGCAGAGTGGAATTCTTGGTAAGTCTTTGGAAACAACTTGGTCCTGCAGCAGCAGAGCCTGCTGGGTTCCTTGTGGGCAGCACTTCCTAGGGAGTTAGATGTGGGGCTGAGCAGCCTGACTGTGTGGGTGAAGTAGAGAGCAGCCTGTCTGATGCTGTCATACGCTTTTGCTTTGGCAGGATTTGGCAGGGTCTTTTACATAATGATGGTGCTTTTGAGGAGCTGTTCAGCACAGTCTTGCCCTGTTTTCGTTCTCCACTCCACTAGAGCTCTGGGACCACTGCAGCCAGTGGCACAGGTGAGAGGATGCATCTAACCCTTGTCTGGCCTTCTGCTGCTGTGCCTGGTCTGCTTTAGCATCCATGAATGTTGCTTGGCCCTGATTGATAACTAGGGATCTCTGTCACAGCTCTGCACTACTCAGTCTAAACACACTCAATTGCTTTAACAGCTTAGGGGCTGCTTTCCAGAGATAGAAGGGATTTCATGTCTGTTTCTGATCAGGCTTATAACAGTGTCCCTTAAAACAGAAACAAAGGCTGGTTAGTTTCTCCATAGCCAGACCTGCATTTCAGTGGCATGTCTGTATCTGCAGATAGTCAGTGGAACAACTGAGACATTATAGCTCAGGGGCTGAATCCTTCTCTGCCAGGCTGTGCTGGTCCCCTCTGCTCCATCTTCAAGTACATGGTGCTTAAGATGACCCTATGTTGACAATTTTACACACAGGTTTTCCTTGTTCCATTCTTCACTCTACGAGTGTTATACCTTGCCCTGAATTTACAGGGTGATCTGGCTAGCTCTCCTGGCCTGAATTGGAGCTGAATGTGAGTGTTAAATGTGACTTACTGCCACAGGTCGTGTCAAAGCCAGAGTGTTTCTGCTGGTGGACTGCAACACCAATTGCTTTTTGTTCTTGAAGTATGGTGGTTATAAAAGCATATAAGAATTCTGCATGTTTGGTTTTGTAGCCTGCAACTCTGTCCGTGAACCATTGTGATCCTTCTTGCTAATCCTGACACAAGATTGCTGGAAAGATCCTCCTTTCTATCCACCCCTAAATAATGTGCAGTCTTTACTGTGAAAGACTGCAGGAAGACCACTCCATAGCAGGATAAGGGGAATGATGTGCTGTCAGCTGGGGTGCAGTCAGCATAAATAACACAAACCAGGTCATTTGCCTAGTGGGTTCAAATGGTTCTTGCTTCCCTTGGGTGGTTGTTTGCTGATTAACTGGTCTTGCACATTGTTCTTCACTTCCTTCAGATGAGCTGGGTGTTCTGAGAAGGCACGTGGGACTTTAGCTATCCTGGCTGGAGAGACTCATAAGCAGGTTTTACTCTGTCCCTGCTGTGCTGGATAAGGCATACACATATAGACTGATGATCCCCTTTTGCTTGTGGGCTGTTCTGCAGTGGGCTGTGAAGCATGTAGTGTAGCCAAAGACCTGTCTGGGATGGTAAGATGACAGAGGTCAGGGCTGGTCAGAGCTGTTATTCAGTGTTGTGCATGGAGGGCTGGTGGAGAAAGACATCTACAGACACAGTGGAAAGAGACCTCCTCCAAACTGTACCATCTGTTTCCGTGCCTGTGTGCTGTGGTGTATTGCCTCATTTGTTTCAGGAGGGCAGAACAGTTGAGGTGATGTTTGGGAGTCAGGCCAGGTTGGACCACTGTCTGCTTCTGTATCATCAGGGGTCTGCAAGTGCCTGTAAAATGACTTGTATGTTATTTCACTCTCCCCTGTGTCTAGTGGGAAGCAATTGCAGGGCATCACGTTCCTTTACAGCTCAGAAAGTGGTGGTCAGCATTTTGTTGGCCTGGCAAATTTGAGTAGATATTTTGCTTCCTGTTGATCAGGTCTTAAGGAGAAGTTGCTTGATTAGCCTTGGTGCAGTTTCCTCTGTGAGAGTGAAAGCAGACACCATATACTAGCTAGTCTTTGCCTTTAAAGGTCTCTTGTCTTGATGTCTGGGGCAGGGAGTGGCGTTTACATGGTGCTCAAACAGTGCTTAGCAGAATGGAGTCCTGATATTAGTGCTGTGTGATCCCAGCTAAAGTCTGAATAATTAACTAGCACTGAGTCCAGTTTCACTCACTTCGGGCTTCTCTTTGTGTCTGATGTACCTGCCTCCTCCAAGCTGGAAGTTTCTGGGGGCTTCTGTAGATGCAAAGGAGCATGGGACACGGGTTGTAGTGTGCTCTTTGCTCTGGTTTCCAGCTCCAGATGTGGGCTGGTTCCTGTGCCTGAAACCCCATGGGCTCTGCTGAGGCTGTACCCATCAAAGGGTGGCTACTGCAATTCAGAAAAACCTCCTGCTGTTTCTTTTCACCACAGTGCTGCTTAGCCTTGCCCTGAGCATGTCTGCATGTTGTGCAAGGGAAATACAGCTGAGCTCTGCAGTTGTTGTAACCAGCAGTGGCTCTGTGCCTTGGGATCTGTCTTCAAAAGTACTGGTGCAAAGGCGAGTCACTGCTAGTATTTGTATGACTATCGACTGCAGGAGCATCCTATCTCTGCTTGGCTTTGGTGAGCACTGGACAGACATGGGATAAGTTAGACTCAACCTGGAGAAGCTTCAGGCTTAAAAAAAACGATGTGTGTGGAATGGGACATGCTTTTCCTATACACGCATGGCTCCAAACTCCCACAGGAAGTCTGAGGCAGGCCTAGAAATTGAATCCTGATCCTCTGAGGCCAAATCTTAGCCTTAGCCACAAAGCCTGGCCTCTTGCAGCTTACCAGTGATGTTTCTCATCTCTCGCCTGTGAGGACTGTGTGTTCATTTAGGATTATTTGCTTAAAAGTCCCCAAACTGTGCTGTTGTAAATATTGATTTGGTTCCATTGTCACTAATGATTTCAGTAGCTCTGGTGATGATGACTTTCCAACAGGCCCAAGCAGATTAAGCACCATATGAATTAGAGCTGTGGAAACCCCAGTAAGCCTTGTAATTTTGCTTGTGTCCCAGGAGACCAGTACTGTTGTTAGTTACTGTGGGGAAACTCTGATTGAAAATAGTACTATAGAAAAGTTTATGGACTGCTGCTGTATGTGGTGTTTCCAAGTCAACAGCAATAAAAGACAGCACTGCTTGTTCTCCCAAATACAGTATTAAAATTCATAGTTGGTCAAGCAGGCTGATGTGATTTAGTAACTAATACGAGATTTCTTACCTGGTGGAGTTTGAACAATGGCATTCCTTCCTTACAGTGATGGTTCTTGAATTTCTGCATCTCCCAAACACATTGCATAGTTAGACTGAAATTTCCCCCATCGTCTTGGATCCAGAGAGACTCCTTTCTCTGGAAGACAGTCAATTATTGGAGGTTGCATAGTAGTAGAGAGGCACAACATTAACAAATGGCTCGAAAGCAGGCAGATGGAGGAGTTTCTGAGGGAAGGAGCAAACAACTTCATGGCAGTGTCAATGGATTCAAGGATACAGACTTCTAAAGTGCTGTGCTCCTGTTTTTCTCCTGGGTAAGCACTGTGAAGAGCAGTGCTGCCTGTTTAGGAACCCTTCCCTATCCACAGGCAGGCTCTGCACAGGGCAGTTGTTGTTTGAAGTGCTGGTACTGAAGTGTTAGCTATGTCTCCTGTGCCCAACAGTGGTAGCCTTTGAGCTCTCCAAAGGGCTTTGAAATTGGTTGCTCACCTTTGAGTAGCACGTAAGGGGCTGCTTGCCTTTGAAGTCTTGTTTGTACTAGAGATGCTTTCATTTGCAAAAAAACCCCAAGCAAGCCACCATTGCTCAGCCCAGGCCTCTGCACCAAAGGAGCCTGAGTTCATTACACAGTCCCTAACGCAACCTAGGTGCTGGAATTGCTGCAATGCTGAATAGGGCTGAAAGGAGTGTGTGCAAGTCCTGCCTCCAGCCTGCTCTTGGTGCTCAGAACTTGCTGTGCTCTGTCCTTCAGCCATGGCCATGCTGTGCGGCCATGACATGGACCATAAGGAGATATCCAGAGAGGGCATGAGTAAGGGTGTACGTGGCTAAGCACTTGCCTGTGCTGGAAACCATTTGTAGACTAAGCTTCCATGTGCTGTCTTAATGGTGACACAGCATCAGAAGAGTCTATTGAATGAGCCTGTCCTTCAGAGAAACAGGCTATACCAGTGAAAGGGCTTCTTTTTGCCAGTTACATTGCAGCAATATTAGTGTCTTTTCTGCACGATGTTTTTTATGCTAACAAAAGCTTCTGTGCTGCTGAAGTGTGTAAAGGTAGAATGAACCTTGAAACAGCTGTGTAATTTTTAATGTAATGCAGTTGGTTTTGGGTTCTGTGCTCTGCTCTTTAGAGTCTCTGAGCCTTTTTCTCCCCTCAGTGTAAAACAGGCAGGATACTTACCCACTTACTGCAAAGTGCCCAGCATCCAGGAGTTTAAAACAGCTGCATAACTCCTTGCTTTTGGCTTATCTCCCAGTTTTGAACTAGATATAGTGGTCCCAATCATAGTTGTTTCAAACATGTTTTGGGGTGTCGTCCTTCTCGAGCAGCTGGGTCCAGAAGCATTACTTACTGTCAACTGGAAATGACAAATGTGTGATCTGCTTGCTTTGTTTAAGTCTACCTTGTCCCAACTCACCTGGTTTTCTTGGACTGAAGCATGGCCAGATAGGCTTCAAAAATGGTTTACCTGGCCCAACCATGAAGGATAGCTGGGGGTGTTTGCCCAGTCTGTGCTCTGAATCCTGCTACAGGAGTGGAGCTGGAGGGGAATGGAGACAACATCACATAAAACACTCTTAATGAAATGCATTAAGATCTGTTTCTGAGGAGTGTGTGGTGGGCCTCTATGGGTATAGTTGTTTCCAAAAGCCTGAGCTGCTTTTGAGGTTGAAATTGGGCTTCCACCTTCTCCTGCACCAGGAGGATAATCCTCCTGCCTGATAATCCATGGTTTGTGCTGCGTGTCTCTGCAGGCTCCCTGAGCCAAGCTGTCGAGATGTATTTTACACACAGTCAGCAGTGCAAGTAAGTGGTGCTGGGGAAGGATGAGCGGAAGTTGCTCTGGGCTGGAGGCAGCTTGCTTCAGGTCTTTCACCGCTGCCTGCTCTGGATGTGTTTTTTGGCTGTAACTTCTGGAAGAGGGGGTCTCCTGCATCACCAGTGTGGTGGCTGGCTTGTAGGTGCTTGTTTTGTGAAGTTCTTGGCCTGCTTTCTGTCGCAGGGCTGCAAATCAGCATTTTGATGTCCACCACCTGTGATAAATCCATTTCTGATTGTGGTGTATAGCCATGTGTGTGGAGCTATATTTATCCACTGGCAGCCACATTTGGGAGGATTTCTTTGGGCACTGCTCTGCCGATGTGCTTCCCAGGGACTGCACACTTGGGTAAGCACATGCTGGTTAATTTAAACACAGGTTTTGGAAAAAAACAGGCAAACCAAGCTTCCAGTCTAGACAAACACTATATAATATGCTCAGAGTCAGCGTTGTCTCCAGTCTGTCTGGTCCATCGTGGTGGAGCTCTGGTGACCAAAGTTCCAGGCTGACCAGCAAGTCTGGAATCGAGCTCCAGGCTGGCCTGGGTAATAACACTGTGCTCTGTGGCAGGGGATATGGTTGCATGAGGTGCACTGGGCAGCTCCCAGCTCCGCATCTCTGACAAGATGAGCTGTCTTCTTAGTTTGGGGAAATCTGCCTCTTTTGTGAAAGAAAAGCATTTTACAGGGCACTTTGAGGTCACCAGGGAGGAAGAACAGAGCCTGTGGAGAGTCCTGTGATGTTCCAGTGGAAAGAGGAGAGTTTTAGTTTTGCTCTCAGTGCTTTCCAGAGGTTTAAAACAATTGGGAACGCTCATCACCTACTGCCTAAAGGTTTGTTGGCAAGCACAGAAACTCCTTCTTTCTACTGGTAGTTTTTTCTGGCACTTAGGGCCTGTTGTACAGGGAGGAGCAACTGACCCGCCTTAGCCAGCAGCCCTGGCTAAGGAGGGGAGGAGGCTGTGTAAGGAATACTGTGTCTCTCCAGGCAGAGAAAAAAAAACCGTGGGGAAGGGAGCTGCGGGCCTGAAGCATGTTTGTGTAGCATTTGGGATCAGTTGAGTCGAGGAGCTCTCGTGCTGAGGAGATGGCAGAACTGTAAATCATCAGTGATCTGTGTAAGCTGCAGAAGCAGTTAGGGCAGAAGGAAGGGATTAGAAGCAAAATCCATTATAACATGTCAAAGTGGGTGGTTTCCCTTGCTGGGGAGGGGGTCTTGTCTCTGGGCAGCAGCGGGAAAGCTGACTGTGTTGTGGCCATTGCTTTGGAAGAGAGATTTACTTCCAGGTCTGCTGCCTGGATTGTATCCCACATCCTGCCCTCCCACTCTGCAGTGTGATTTCATTTGGATGCTTTTCTCAGATCCCCAGAAAGGAAAGTACTGTAAACAGCTGCCAAGCAGGATTTTATGTTGTAGAGCATATTTAAATGCTGGGGCCTGGTTGGATGATGGTATGAGTATGTTTCTATTTTTCTGTGTGTGTGTTTAATAGGAAGAACATACTCTGTTCTGGTTGAGTGTATGTTACTTTTGTTAGTGTGTCTGTTAGTTCAGGAACTTACAACCCACTCTTTTCCCCTGCCTATAAAGTGACACTGGTATTGTGTTACAGCTGCAACATACACAAAGTCTTGCACAACTCTTTGTGTAACATTTTCACAGTCATAATGACCTCGAAGGGTTTAAAAGAAGACTGAATGCAAACTCTGACTCCATTCTTGCGGATACTTAAAGATGTGCTTAATTTTGTGTGAGGTAGCATGAGTAGTTCCACTTTACCCACTGGATGTGAAGATAAGTGCCTCCGTGGTCGATTGCAAGATCAGAATCTATGATTCATTTCATGCACATGAGTGTATGTGTGTGCATGCCTTATATGTATATCACACAGTTGTCTTCATCCTGTTGTTTTGACCAGCTTACTTTGTCCATTAATCCATATCCCTTGGGCATGTTGCTGACGAGTCCTGTGAAGCCTGGAATAGAGACTGTTTCTCTTTCAGTGTTTGCCATCCGTCCAGGAAACC
>NW_009909485.1:12525-18307 GCF_000696875.1 Nestor notabilis
CCCCCAGTAAACAGTTAACCAGAGAAATCCTATGTTTCTTTTGTATTCCCACATCATCCCCAAAATGTGGACTTGGTTTCCTCTTTTCTCCCCAGCTGGACACTCCCTGACAGAGCCTCCTCTGGACCAAGCAAGATGCTGACCTGACATGTTCAGGAAGGGCAGTTTCATCCCTGAAGTTACAAGCAGGTTTATGCAAGGATAAAGCTAGGTTATTTATACCCCAGGACAAGAGACGCCTGTGTCTGCAGAGGCATGAGATGGTGGTCATTAACTTTTCCACATCACATAACCAAAATGCAGTGCCTTTTTAGATGCTTCTGAAGTGTTGATTATGCTTTCTTCCTCTTTAAAGACCAGTCCCATTGGATTCAGACATAAGAAAAGGCAAGATTTTTTTCAACACATTAATCTCCCCCACCCCAGCATTTATCTGTTGCAGAGAAAAATGTAATGAGAGGTTGTTTTAATATATTCTGGGAAGACTGGCAGAGCTCTCTTTGCAGCCCATGAGAGGGACGATCTAGAGAAAGGAATGGTAGTTATCACCTGATAGTTGTCTAGTGGCAGCAGAAACACCCTTCTTCAGGAAGGGGAATATAGCAGACACCGTGTCTCCCTGTGGGGTGCTGCCTGGGGTATGGCTCACCTGCAGTCACGTTAAATCTAGGCTTAGCACTCATGTCAGTGTCCTGTGGGTTTATAGCAGGTGCCTCTCACCTACGTGTCGCTGAGGTCCCTGCTACTAGTGCTGAGGGAAGTACATTTTGGATGTTGGTCCATGGTTCCTGCATTTTGCCTTCCTTGTTTCTTAGTTCAGGCAGGGTTTGCATACACAGCTATGCAAATCTGACTCTTTTCCATTTGCCCAGCCCTTAAGTCTGTAAGACTGCTTTAAAATGCAAATGGATACTGGCAGATGCTGTATGTATTGCGTATCTGCCCTCATGCTGGCCCCCACCCTAGTCACCCCTATGAGGTCTCTTGGCAGTTGGGCACTATATCTTGATGTGACAAGAGCTGGCTGCTAACTTCCAGCTATAAATCTGTTGGGGCTGTAGTGAAGCCTGTCAGTGCTGTGCAGGTGGCGAGTGGCTTGCTTAGCTTCTGGGTAGATGCCTTTTTTTCTCCCCCTCTACCACGGCTTGTGTTTCTGCAGTAGTAGAGCCTGTTCTGGTTGCAGTGGAGCAGCAGGGTTAACAGTGTTTATGGGACATTCTTTCCAATTGCTGTGGTCTAAACATATGTACACCAGCATTGAGTTACTTCTGCCTGGAAAAAAGCCACAGAGCTATATATAAAATATGTTTGTGGCAGTAGTGTTGTTGGTATAAATAGGAGAAAGGGGTAGCACCAGGGCTTCCCTTCCTTAAAGCTGATTTGAGAAGACTTCCCGCTACTCTGTCTTCAGTGGAAAAGGCTGGAGAAGTTGTCTGAAAGCACGTACAAAACGCCATATGGCTAGCCTTCAGGGAAGAGCATGAAGTGTGAGCTACTTGGGTCTGGAGCATTGTCTTCCTGCTTGACATTGCTCAGCTCTTTTCTCTTGTGGAACATCTGTCAGAAATCCCACAGGGTTCAGTTTGCAGCAGCCTGGTCCCCCAAAGCCGCGGAGTTTGGTCTGTGACAGTCACTTGGCTGCTTGTGACTTCAAAACTATTGCTGAGTTTTCTTGAACTCCTGGCAGGAAGGAGTTCAAGAAAATTCCCTGCTCAAGCTATTAGACAAGTAGTCTGGGTACTTGTGGAGCTTCTCGTTGCCCTGATCATCATGTTGTGGCATGTTGTAAGGAGCAGTATTTTGAAGCGACATCATTGTGTGGCTTCAAAGGCACATTAGGATGCTGCTGTCATCTTTAGAACCCCGTGAAGTGTGTGTAGGACTTCTCCCAGGCAGTGCTTGTTAAGCAGACTTCTGCAACTTCCAAATACCTTTCTGGTTCTTTGTACGAGCTTGTTTAGTACAAGTCTTTGCTTGGTCAGCGTGGCTGCCGTAGCAGATTGTGCCAATATCTGTGGTCCTTTCTGTCACTGATTGATAGATTTTTATCACCCAAAAGAAATATAGGAAATGACCTCTATAGAAACAGCAGAAACTGTCGATAAGCACTGAGCAGCCAGCTTTAGTCTTTGCTTGTGGCTAATGTTAATTCCATCTTTAAGTGCTCCTTTGTCTTTGGCTAATTTGTAAACAGATCCTTCCACAATATTGTCTCTTTAAGTGCTTTACTGCAGGTATCATCCTGTGATGTTCTAAGGATGTAGGAGAGGCGAGGTTTGCAAGTAGAAGTAATGTCTTGTTATTAAGACTGATGCAATTAAAAGAAGAGAGGCAAGATTATATACAGGTAGGAATATTCAGTGCTCCATGAACAATTCTCTGCAACCATTTCTTTCTGCCTTTTTTTTTATGAGTCCAAATCATCAGTGGCAGTCTCACAACTGACTGGCAATTGGCTCAATTTCATCCAACACCTCTTCTCTGGTCAGTGATGGGAATTGCAGCCTGGCTTCGCTCAGGGGTCAGTGCCTGTGCAGGCTGACATAAAGCTTGTATTCAGCAGTTGCCCACTACCTACCTGCCAATGCACTACAGCAAGGAGTGGACACGAACTGCATAGAAGCTTTGTAGCTATCCTTTTGCTGGAGAATGTGAAACACAGTTTGAGCAGGGTTAGCCTAGTAGTTCGGTACAAATGTCAGTCAGCAGGGATGTTCTGACTCTGTAAGTGTTGCTTTGCTGTTCATTCTTACTGCTTGTCCTTCAAGTGTTTGTCTGCTTCTTATATCCTTTGTTTTAACTAGAAACGTACTTGGGACTAGTAGTTCAGTTCTGAACTACATGTGTCAGAGTTTTTTTTTCTTACCAAGACAGATTGTGCTTAATGTGTTGTAGATGAATGCTGCTAGAAGCTATTGACCAGAAATTCATACATTTGGAGTACTGACTCTGCTGAAGACTGGATTTCCATAATCTCTTTTTTGTGTTCTGCTTTTTACAGCAGCAATTTTTGCCAAGAACTAAACATGTAAAACCAGAAGTACTTAGTGAAGTGTTGAAGGAACAGCGGTTGGTTGTGTGCCTGGATCTAGGACTTTCTGAATGTCTAAACAAGGGCAGTAAAGGAACTGTGGGCATTGTAATCGTGTGCTTTTTTCAAGTATGGCAGGAGCTAGGTGGTAACAAAAACAAAGGGCTTTTTAAGCCTGTAGATAAAAATTGCTTCCTCTGAGAGTGGTTTTACTTCCTCAGTTCTCACATTTGGTAATTCTGCCAGTTACCCATCCTCCTGAGCCTAAATGTAGACTAGAGGAGACCTGCTTTTCCAGTGTTGCTCCCCCTGTTTTAGGGTTTTAAGTCATTTAGATGGCAGCTTGCTCCCTTTTTGTTAAGTCATGTTTAATAAACTGTTCAAATAAGTCAGCTTACGTTCGACTATTGTACCTCTTATTTACAGACTGTTTCCTTCAGGAAAAGAAACTGAAAAGGTGCTTGGGAAAAATCACAGGAAGAAGTGATTTAAGGGCAAAGCATGTGAAAAAGGAAAGTGGGCTGAATGAACGATTTAATGAGTTAGTTTAGGATCGCTTTGTAGTTATCTTTATAACCTTTTGTCTCTGTACGGTTTATGTCTAGAGGTGGTTTCCTCTGTGTGTGCGTAAGGGAGAGAGGATTGATGGTGTTTCTTGCTGCTGACTTGAGTTATTCAGGTCTTTGAGGTGCTTGATCTAGGCCATAAAACTTGCAAGAAATGTTGACTTTTTGCAAAAGTCTAAACCAAGTTCTGCATGTGGGATAGCTGTAACTGTGAAGGGTGATTGCGTCTCCTCTGGTGTTCGCATCTTTGAAGCAGAAGCATGGCCTGGTGGTGTGTACCGGAGTGAGCACGTGGATTTGCTGTGCTGGTGGCTGAGCAGCAGCGCAGTGGTGGGGACACTGTATGACTGGTGAAGGACTTCCAGCCGCACTGGAACGGGAATTGTTGAGGAGACAATGGAAATCTGTGCTTGTGCCCTTCTCTTACGTTTATTTTGTCAGTCTTTGCCCTGCATTCCTATGTATCGCTTCTCCGGCAGGACACTGTCTCCTTTCTGACTGACAGGAGAAATCTCTTGGGTGCTCAATATGCATGTTGGCTGACAGATGTGAAGAGCTGCTTAAATCTAGGATGCACGAAGGGCAGATGATGATAAAGGCTCTTCTGTAAGAAGCTTATTGCTCTGGGCAGAGGGCAGGGAGGAATGCAGGAAGGGATTGCCAAGAGCTAGGCAGTGAGTGGTGGCTGGGGGTCGGCAGGAAGCTTGGGTGGCTCCTGTATATCCTGATCGGTTTGGGGGAAAAAGAAATCTCTCATGCTTTCCTTTGGTTCTTTTTTAATCACTCTTTAAAGATATTGTCCAAGCGGGAGTGACAGCAATGGTGCAGCATGGTCTATGCAGTAGATAGCTGCTGGAATTTGGGAGGGAGGTGAGATTATCCCAGGGTAATTTGGGGTAATGCTGCTAATTTGTTGCATGACTGTGATCAAGACCTTCTACCTAAATGCCTCTGTTTTTTTTTTGTCACCTAGTCCTCTTATATCTGGCTGTAGATTGCAAGCTGCGTGAGAGTACATGTTGCTACTTGCTGTAAGCACAGGAGGCCTTCATGTAGATTTGGACTTCTTGCAAGTAATGTAAAACAAATACTAAATAGTCCAGACAATGTTTAGGGGAAGATTGAATACTAATCTCTTTACCACTGGCCTCCTTCCACAGGGATGTTGTCTGTGTGATAAATGCTGTGTACTCTGTCCCTCCTGTTGTATTTATTCCAATTTTAGCATCTTTTAAATTGCTGAGAAGTGTTTTTTCAGTATCATTTAAATTGCATTACAACAAACCCATTTGCTAATCTCCAGAGGCTGCGAGTATCTGCTTTTCCCCATAACATTGCTGCAGTCTTAGGGAGGTGAATGCATGGGAAGACAAGGTGTGTAGTTCTGGAGTGGTTCAGGTGTTCCAGGCAGCAGCCTTCAGGCACCAGGAGAGATGAGACTTTGAAGGGAACAAATAGTTGCTCTGTGTAAGGAATCTGGGCATAAAAAGACAAGGCTTTTGCATACAGAGAGTATCTTTAAATCTTTCCTGGGGACTACCCTACGTACAGCTGTCTGCTTCTCCAGAAGACCTGAATGGTTGCCTTCGTGGCAATGAGGGTAGGTAAGGGTGAGATCTGGAGACACAATTTAGAAGTGGCAGTTGGTGATTTTGACTTTTAGGACAGAATTGCTGTGCAAATCAGTGGTGAATGATAAAAATAGATTGATTTAGCATGGGGTGTTATGCATGAATAAAGAAATTGCAGATTAATTATGAGTGTTACCTCAGGCTGATCAAAAGGCTTTTCTTCACTCTGCATAGCTCTAGCTTGTGTGTTTCTACTCTTGGACTCAAGGTCAACCACCAAGTTCTCCCCCCAGGCCTTGTCAAACAGTGTACAGCCCTGTTTATAGCAAAAATAAGCCTCAGTGGGAAGAAATGAAGGGGATTGTATGGGAAGAAATGAAGGGGATTGTATGGGAAGAAATGAAGGGGATTGTATGGGAAGAAATGAAGGGGATTGTATGGGAAGAAATGAAAGGGGTTGTAAAGTGTTGCTTTTCTTGAAGTGCTAAGATGTGACTTTCCTTCTCTGGTTCCCCTCAGCTGGGTTAACTGTGGGGAAGGCTTTCAGTGCCCTGTCTTTGTCTGTCTTCCCTGTGTCCAAGTTTAGTTTGAACGTTTGCATTGTTTAAAGAGTT
>NW_009909485.1:18324-60678 GCF_000696875.1 Nestor notabilis
AGCTCCTCACCATGGTGGTATCGGTGTTAGAAATGCTGTGTTGTGGCCCCTGTGTTTGACTTCTCTCATGCAGAGCTGCCAGGGTTTCCTTGGAGTGGATGCCCATCTCTGACATGAAGCTGTGGACTTCTAACTGTCAGCTGTTTGTATTTAGGAGCAGGCTTAGCCTCGGGGTTGGGGCTGTGGAGAGGGACTTTGGCAGAGCCGCAGAGGGAGCAGCCTTACCAGCCCAGGCCCACATCCCTGTTTGGCCCTTCTCCTTGTTCTTGGCTCTTGCTTCCTATAAGTGCTTAAAGCCTGGGTGAAACAGAGGGGAAAGAGCCTTTCCTATCTGGGAAGTGATGATTAACTATGATAAACAGTGACCCTTACGCTGAGAGAACCATTTGTTCCTGCTTGATTTCAAACCCTTATATGAATAACTGAAACGCTGCCCAAGGAATCTGTATTGACTTTATTTATTTATTTTTTTTACTACTACTTCTCACTGAAGCACTTTCTTTGCCTGTATTTAGGCCCTGTGCATGGATTTGGAGGAGACCAATATGTAACGCTGCCAGAAAGTCAGAAGTTGCTTCTTTTGATCTCTACTGTTCAGACAGTGTCCTTGCTTGTACCTAGTTCTTTTACAGTTAGTTCTCTGTGCAGGGGAAGGTGAATTGGTTCCTTTTTCTGCTATGAAGAAAAAGAAATCACTGGACACATTGCCTATGTGGGAGGGCAGAAGCACCCCCTACATAAATTCTGGTACCTTGCCTGCTCTCTTCATTATGAAAAAGTAATGCACATTTGCAAATTGGAAAAATCTGTGCCTTGTGAAGAAATGATCCTGCACAATTCCAGGTCCTGAGAGCTCCAGGAATGGCTTCTTTGAAGCCTGCCCACACAGGATGCATGTCTCTGTTGTGTCCCATAGGGCTCGCCTGCCCATCGAGCTGGTCCGATTGACTCCATGTGCAGATGCTTAGTCTGGAATAAATCAGGACTGACTCTTTATGTGCCAGCAGACCTGCAGCCTGTTTGTTGCCTTTTCTTTTTCAAAATACACATTCATCACACAATCTTCTCAAACTTAGCTTACATCAACAAAAAGATTTCCCCTCATTAATCTCAACAGCATCATCATACCACTAACAAAGGTGGATGACACACATTCCACCCCTTGTCCTTTCATCACACTTGTGTCTCTGAAGCTCAGATATTCTGAAGGTTTGTGAAATCTCATGGAAATCTGAGTTGGGGCTGCTTTTATGGCAGGAATGATGGCTGGATGGGATGAGAAGTTGCTATTTGCCATGTGTTTAGCCAGTGTTGATAAGGTTACACACGTCTCTCCTCATCCCTGCTGTATTTCAGAAGAAATTGGACTTTGGTGTGGGGGTGGGGAAGAGAAAATCAGGGGATCAGGTTGGTGTTAAGTGAAGAAACAGAAGGTAATTATTTCATGATGGCTAGGTAATGTTGCAGAAGCCGGTAGGAAATTAACCCTATGTATCCTCTTCTACAGGCCACAGCGACACTGCAGATGTGTGCTGCTGTCAATTCTGAGTCCCTCAGTATGGTTCTGCTAGAGGTGCTTTTAAATAGCCTTCCACCCTCTCCCCGGGGGCTATGCAGTGGTATTTATGGCCTCCCTAGGACTGCCTTACCCCAGGTGCATGGAGAAGAAGGCAGAGTGCAGATAGAGCACGTAGCCCCTGACACCCTGACAGCTGGGGCTGACGGGTCAGGAATGCAGTCTTGACAGCTGGAATCGGGCTGAGAGCAGCCAGTGTGGTGGGGAGGCCAAGAGGGGAGAGCAGGCTGTGTGGAGAGATGGATAAACACACGCACGCTGTGTGCAGGCACACGTGGAAACAGCCTGCAGGGACCCTGGCTTGCTCACGTTCTCTTTCTTCCACCTCCTTCCCTGTTTTGTTCCCTGTTTCGTTCCCTGTTCTCTCAACTGCCTGGATCATTTTTAATAAACGTGTGTGTGCACACCCCTGTGCAACCACTGTAGTGACACCTGGCAGAGCCATTAGTGCTGAGGCTCAGCATTTCCAGCAGGACTTCCCCCCCCTCCCCATCCCACCTCTGCTTTCATGCAGCTTTGCAGGTGAAATGTAATGCTTCCCACAACTTGGTGATTCAAAACCTTTGGGCAAGTCAGTTTCTACCCTCGCTGCTCTTGTGCCAAGGTGTGTCATTCATAACTTGTGTTGTGGGAGATTGTTCCCTGATGTGCTTGAAGTGGTTATCTTGAAATCAAAGTGCATAGAATCGAGAACTGCTTGTTGCACATGATCGTGTTCTGGTCAGGTGTGTGTTTGTTGGGTTTCTCTTTCGAATTGGTTAAAATGTGAGGGCTTGTTCAGTGGTCAGACACAGCTCTGAACCCTGTCACCCTGGCTGTGCTGCTTCAAATTGAGCACTGGCAGGAAACACCTTGAAATGCTGCAGCAAGGGGAGAGACTTCTTCGCAGGGCCTGTTGCAATAGGATGAGGGGTAATGGTTTTAAACCAAAATAAGGGAGATTCAGGCTGGATATGAGGATGAAATGTTTTACAGTGAGGATGGTAAAACACTGGCACAGGTTGCCCAGAAAGGTGGTGGATGCACCATCCCTGGAGACATTCAGGGCCAGTCTGGATGTAGTTCTGAGTGACATGTTCTAGTTGAGGATGTCCCTGCTCATTGCGGAGGGGTTGGACTAGATGACCTTTGAAGGTCCTTTCCAACCCAAACTATTCTATGGTTCTATGAACAAGTCTGTGTGGTGGATTGCATGAAACCAGTTCGATGGTGTTGGAGTAGCTGCTGTAGGGTGAGTTGGGCAGTTGGTAGGACTGCAGAGGTGGCAGTGAGCAAGACATGTGAGACTCAATGTGAGAGGCATGGAGACTGCTCTGTCAAGGCAGAGATGTTGTGAACTGGTCGTGTGTTGGAGCTTGGCTCACTGCTGTTGCTTTGGCTGTTTCAGTCTCCAGGCTTGTCAAGACAGTACTCTGGGATGCTGAGGGGCAGAAGGCTCAGGCTGGAGAGGAGGGAGAGGATAGAAAACCCTTAAAAAAAATAGGTATATATATAAAAGAAAGCTTTGTGTGCACATAGAACATGCCCTTTTTAAAAACAGAGGGAAGCACTGGGTAGGTGAGGGACAGAAACCAACTGAGCAGCTGAGTGGTTTTGTTGTTTGCATGCCCTTGGAAGTCAAACATCCCCTGCAGTTAATTCCATCCACCCATCTTCAGCCCTTCCCTTGCCAGACCAGCAACAAAACCCTCCAACTCCCAAAAAACCAAACAGGCAGAGGATCCTGGGCCGGAGCCAAACCTTTGCATGTCAAGCTCAAGTGCAAAATGAATATTTCACAGCTGTGTTGCAAAGCCCTGAAATGAAGGCTTTGCAGTGGAAATGCTGACAGCCCCTTAAGTAGAAGAGTATAGTGTAATTGTGTTTGGTGTTTAATGTGCCAAACGAAGCACAACGGAGCTAAATGTAAAACTCCAAGCCTTTGTTTTCCTGCTGCAGGAGATCAGACGGTGTGTTAGATGGTGGATTAGAGCCTACAACATGTGCGCTGCTCCCTGGAGGTTAAACATGCTTTTTGGCCTTGGGGCTCAGGGGCAGCAGGAGAGATGTACAAACAGGGCCAGCTGTGAGGTTTGGTGCTCTGCATTGAATTTCACTTCTGTAAGGAACAGACAGCTATTTCTTAAATGCTGATGCTGACAATGTACAGCTACGATGCATTTTCACGTATTGGATGCTGGCGTGCATTGATTCAACTTGGCTGTGTCGTGGCATGGAGAACACGTTGGGCTGTGTGCAGCAGTGCCGAAAACGCTGGGAGCAGGATACAGGGAGATGGAGGTGAAAACCACAGTGCTGTTGTGAAACTCAGACCTGATGTTGGAGTTCCCCGTGTCAGTGTGTTGGAGTGAAGAGTACTGGGGTGTCAAGTTGAGCCAAAAAGCATTTTTTTTTAAGGCAAAAGAGCAGATGATTACATAGTGATTCCTCAGACAAACAAGGTGTGATAACTGATTATTTAATGTGTCAGGCAAGGCTTTCCAAAGTAACTCTCATGAGTTATGTATCTGTGAGATTTGTGTGTCCACCACTTTCTCATTGTGCATACATTATTAATATGCCCACATTCAGGCAGGGGAGGGATGAGGGCAGGCGCATTCCGCAGCGGATGCTAGATGAACTCTGATGGATGTTGTCTTTCCATGCTGACCTGATGTTGCTGGTTAATTAAATGGATTCAAATTTAACTGTGTTATATGCAGTCCCAGGGGAAGGCTTTTAAAACAGAACTTGTCTGCATGTGGACATTTATTGAAGTAGCCATTCTGTAGTGGAATGGAATAACTGCGCTGCAAGAATTCCCTCTGAGGATGAGTAAGTGCTCACAAAGGCATGGAGATGAAGGGGGAAGCTAAAATCAAACTGTTGATTCAAGAATAGGATTTCCCTCTCCATAGGAGAGCAGAGAGGAAAGAATGGGGAAAAAGGTTCTAATTGCAAAGCAGCAGGAGTTCTTATCCGTGTCTTTGTTGAGCAGGATGGCCTCTGTTGCTGTGTGTAAACGGTCTTGGATGTCAAAAAGACAGATTGAGTGTAAGGTATTAATGAGAAAAAAGAATGGATAACAGAACAGGAAACTATATTATTCTGCTCTGTAAACACTTGCTGTAACTACACCTTGAAAACTGTATGCAGTCTTGGTGTTTCCTCTTCAGAGCATCAGAGCTGATCAAAGATATGAAATGGCTTTCAGGAGAGCCATAAATTAAGTAAAGACTCTTGTACTTGGGGTGATAGCATAGCTCCTTACAAAATGGTGAACCACCTAAAGATGGTAAGTGAGGATTGAGTATTCACTCTCTCTTCCCATACCAGAACTAGGGCATATCAGATGAAACTAATAGAAGTGAGGTTTAAAACAAGCCATGGAGGATGGCTCTTCTTGCAACTGGTGGACTTCCTTGCCAAGAGATGTGAATGCTAAGCTTTATAGACATAGTGGATAAGTCCAGTAGAGAACTCTACTGAAATAGGTTAAAAACTGAGAGTGTTTTGAGACTGGGAGGTTGACATGAGGTGAAAATGAATCAGATTTGCTTTCCCTGCTCTTAAACTTTATCTATACATTTGTCCATGACGCTGTTCTTCTGGACTTTTCTCCTTCACTTATGGCTGCAAATGGAAACAGGAACCAGGGGTGGGTACTAGTGTCTGAACCAAGATGGCCAATTTCATAAAGTCTGGAACAGAGACATCTGCTTGCTGTACATGGTTTTCCCAGGCTGTAGCCTCCTGCCTAACTGTAGGTATTGGGACATATGGGCAGCCCTATACAGTAGTAATACCAGTTTTCTCCCCTTGCCTGGTCCTTCTGAACACTGGAGACTTGCACATGTTTTCTGAGATGCTTTGCTGCTTTATTTCCATGCTTAAATAAATTGTGTTTGTAGAGAATGATGAGGTTTTGGGCCCAGAAGAGAACATGGATAGCATTAGAAGGCAGGAGGTGAGGTGACAGAGTCAGAAAACTCTTTGATTTCTGGAGCATATGAGTATGGGGAAGAGGGGCTGAAACGCTACTGAATTCCTAGTCTTTTGCTGGCCTAGGCAAAATGATGAGCTGAGTATCAGCATCATTCAGCTTACAGCTGGAACTCTGAGGGATGCCTGGTGTTAAAAATAGCTTTCTCTTGAAATTTTCTTTTCCTCTCCTCTTTTTCTTTAAGATGAAGCCAGACTGCAGAAGGCACAGATGCAGGAGCTCCTGCGCAGCAGTGGTGGCTCAGTAGTTGAACAGTGCAGCTGTAGGGAGAGTGCCTATGAGCTCAGGTCAGGCAGGACTGTCACAGGGACCAGGTTGTCCCCTTTGGCACTTATTTGGGTGGAAATTATTACTGCACTGGGTGTGCTTTCTATTGCTTTCTGACAACGTGCTGCCTCGATGTGTGGGCCACAGTGTTTGCCTCCTGTATCTCCTGTGTGGCTTTGCAGTGTAGACGGTCCCAAAGGGATGTAAGTGATGGGAAGGAGGAAGGTGTTTGCAGGGGAGTGAAGTTGGGCTGACCCTTCAAGGGTTTCTGTGTTGTCCTTTTAGCATGTGGAAACAGTTGCTTGTGGTAACTACCTCAAAACAACAGAAAGAGCTCACGCAAGTATGAAACTTGCTCTGAGAGAGCTGGGAGCAGCTGGTCATGCATCTTGTTTCCTAAAAAGATAAACAAGGCTGGCAAGGGCTGTTTAGACCAGCCTCTCCAAAGGGATTATCTGCACATCAGTATCGTAGAGTCATAGAATAGTTTGGGTTGGAAGGGACCTTCAAATCTCACCTAGTCCAACTCCCCTGCAATGAGCAGGGACATCCTCAACTAGACCAAGTTGCTCGGAACCACATCCAGCCTGGCCCTGAATGTCTCCAGGGATTGGTGCATCCACCACCACTCTTGGCAACCTGTGCCAGGATTTTTCCACCCTCATTGTAAAGAATTTCTTCCTCATGTCTAGCCTGAATCTCCCCTGTTTTAGCTTAAAACCATCACCCCTCATCCTATTGCAACAGGCAGAGGTGGCGTGACTTTGTCACAGAAGTGGAG
The DNA here is from genome assembly GCF_000696875.1 of Nestor notabilis. Taxonomy (NCBI): domain Eukaryota; kingdom Metazoa; phylum Chordata; class Aves; order Psittaciformes; family Psittacidae; genus Nestor; species Nestor notabilis. Next base: position 24,931 of record NW_009909485.1, read on the forward strand.
GTTCTCCCTTGTGGTGGTGGGATCATGCCGGAGGGAAGCAAGAGCTGCTCTCAGATGTGTCCTTTGACTTCCAGGTGGGATTGGGCTGCAGCAAGGCCCCTCTCCTTGGGAGGCCCTGGCTGCCATGAATACCTGTTGGCACCTTGAGTCCTGCAATTCAAGGCTCTGCAGGTCTGGTCCTACCAGATAGTTGATCAGATAGTTCCAGTGGGAACTATCTTGGGATCTGATGTGGAAGGAACAGGGCAAGTGATCTGCTTATGCACTAAAATTTCTTCACACGTTTGTGCAATTCCCAGCAGCCAAATTTAGATGTAAGCCTGTAAAATGGGTGAATATCAGGTTTTGCAAGACAGGTGTTATCTGCACAGCTGACTCTGGTTTTGGTGCTTAAGAGTGTGTGTTGAGCCTCCAAATTAAAAGCAAAATTAACCTTAGAGGAACGGAGGTGGATGATTACACGTAGCATAGTGAGCTGTGGAAGCAGGTTGCGTGTGGATTGATTCAGTAACTTGCAAATCGTGTAGAGAACCGTGAGTGAAGGTGCCAATTACTATTAATAGAAGGCTCAAGATGAAGTAACAAGTGTGTATAGCTGGCCTCCTCTCCGTGCCTCTAATTTAGGCACACGAAATGACAGGTTTAATCTTGCAGTTGTTTCCAGGCTTGGATGAGGGTGGTGAGGTGGCTCGGTGATTGCCTGTGGAGGCCTGAGCAACCAGTGACATGTCTGATGACTGTGGGAACAAGACTGGGACGACGCGGGAGCTACTGGTAACGAACATGGTGTCTCAGGTCTGCAGGGGGACTGTCCAGGTGCTGGGGTTAGCTTGGATCAGGCTTGGAAAGGTGTCCCATGGGATTTGTTTCTGAATGGAAAGTGCTAAGTACCACCAGGGAGACTCATGTGAATGGCAGTGGTTATGGCTGTGTAGGACTGGGAGACTGCACTTGCCACGTGGGGAAGTGGGTTCCTACCTTGTAAGTTGTAACTTCCCAAGTGGGATAATGGCAGACCTGTGTTAACAAATTTGCCCCTTGCTGGCAAATCTTAATTCCAGATTAGGAAGTTAATGTTGGTGTATTTCTGCCCAATTAACTATATTAATAATGTCTTTGTTTTCGCTGGCAAATTGAGAAGAATCCATTTTACACTGCATTGTTGCCTGTTGTTTTTTCTTTCTGAATTGTTTTTCATTCTTCTGTCAAGTTTTATGACAAGTGGCTGAGAGGAGCTCGCAAGTGTCATAAAACCAACTTTTAAATTTGTGTGTACTCCTTTTTGAAGCAAGTTGGGTTTAATACTCAAGGATTACTGTGCAGGGGTGTTGTTAGTGCATCTATTGGATAGGCTGATGGGCTTGCATTTCAGATTCTTTACATTAGGAAGGTTTTAAAACTAAGACTAGGAGGAAAAGAAGGAGAGTCTTTTTCAAGAAGTTAGTTATGAGTCTCTGGACGTAAGTAGCTGTTTCTGTGGCACAAGGTCTATCAGTACCAGTGGTATGGCCTTGATAGTTGTTGTCTTTCTAATGGATCTATTGGGAGCCAGCAGATGCTCACTGTTAGTAGAATAATTGGACCCAGAGACTGAGCTACTTCTTTTGTGTCAAGCTGCGTGCGGACCACAGGAGAAAGATAGACTTTCCACCTCCTTGTGGCATTGGCACAAATAGTCTATTGGCAAAACAGCATGGGACCTCCACAGGCCCTAAAGTGAGAAGAGGAAGCTGAAGTAAGACTTCCACTGGCAACTGGCTTTGAGCCCCCTGAGGCTGGCAAACAGAAAACAAGAACTGCAACATGGCTTTCTGCTGGTTTGACTTGCTGGGCAGGCAGTTGCTGTGCCAGGGAAATGATGGGGGGTGTCACTGGGCTGAGTGGGATGAGGGGAGCAAGGACCTGTCCCCTCCAGAGCAGGCAGCTGTAAGATCAGCTCAGCTTGGTGGCACGCTGTGAGGCTCGATATGCGTGATGTACATACTCACAGAGCAAATCTGTACCTGTCGGTGAAAGCAGGTTGCTGAATAGCTGCATAGCCAAGGTCAAGTAGTGCCTTTTAGGACAGTTGCAATTACAGCCAGCCTGAGCTAAAGCCTGTGCCAAGCAGCATAAACACAGCATTGCTAAATTGATGTTTGCTGACAGCATCGAGTAGTTGGTGCCTTATCTAGATTGGAGCGCTTGAATGGCACATGTCTCCTCCACTTCCTCCTTCCCTGTCAAAAATGCAGTTTCTGTAGGAATTTAAACCTATCTTAGTTTGATGGGTTGAGAAATGCTGATACGAGCTGGAATCTCAGCAGCAGAAGCCTGGAATTCTTCCTTCTGTGCATTTGTGAGGCTTCTTTAGAAGTAAATGGCTTTTGAAGTTTGGAAGAGTAGATATCCTTCTAGTATCCCTCACTCCTTCCCCTCAGCATTTTCGTTCCAACATTAAGTTGGAACAAAACTATTTCCTTTCTTTACTGGTGGATTTTAAATGCATTTTTAATTGTATGTTCTTATGCATAATGAAAATCCAGTGGGGTTTTGTAAAAGCCATGTTTCCAGAGGTACTCATTTTGCACTGGAAGGGGACAATTTGGTGTACTCTTACTGTCTCAAAGTATCCAAAGTATATTATTACTAAAAGGAAAACAAAAAGACCTAGTTGTTCCAGAGACTGGGATATGAAATCTTCCACTTTGCATGGCACTGGTTTGAAGGCAGGCCAAATTTGAGCTAGCTGAAGCATGGATGGCACCTCAGCCCTGCTTTACCTGTTGAAGCAAGCTAGTTGTATGTATGGGGTTACTCTATCACCCTCTCTAGTAACCTTGGCCATGAGCTCAGTGAGACCTTGTTTCTTCACCCTATAGCCGAATTCCTCAGCTCTGGTGAGCTGTGTGGTCAGGGTGGCGTGGGAAACCTGCCCTGCCCCTGCCTTTTGTGCACCACGTTGGTATAAATACAAGATGTTTGTCTTCAGGGCAGCTATTAAAGATAGTAGTAATTATTACAATAGTAACTTCTTCTGCCGCGTCCATGCCCTTAAGGCCATAACCAAATATAACTTAGATGATAATAATTAAAAACATAAGACTGTGACCTAGTAAAATCCTTGAGTTTGGTAGGGACAGCAGTGCTGATGAGGAATGTATGCATCAAATATATAATAAATAAAATCAAGCTTTGGAAACATAAAGGAAAGAGAATAATTTCATGTTGGTCAGAACAACTTCAGGGCTGAGAACTGGTTTGTGCTCAGAGGTTGAGTCCTTTTATGCCACAAGCCAGATTTTGTGTAATCCCACTGCAACCTTTTGCTTTGGGGTAATTACTAAATTCTGATGCTTTCTCTGCCAGGCAGTGTGCCCCAAAGTATTGTGCTGTGTCCATCTGTAGCCCTTCCTTCCCTTTTGTTTTTCCTTTTGCCAGCTTCTTGCTACAGAGGCCTGGCTATGAATCTTCATATCTTCCAAGTAGCTCTTCCCAGTTGCATTTCTTTTCCTAAAAATAGTTGAGATCTTTGCTCAAGGGGAAAGCAAGCATTTTGGGTTACTGCTCTTGCATGGGTCATTGGTATGCTTGTGAACACAGTCATGTAAACTGTTCTGTCTTGAGATTCTTGGGGAGGGATGCCCAGGTCCACTGGATGTGGTTTCCAATTCAAGCACTGTGGGAAAAATTGAATATTCAGTTCCTAGGAATACAGGGCGGGGACCAGGGTGAACCACCTACCACTGGATGGAGGAAATTAAAGAGAATGGGTTAACCTGGAAATGATTTTTGGGGAAGAGCTCTGGAGAAAAAGCGGTTTGCTGCTCTTGCTGGGAGGATGAGAATCAGTGGGCAGCAAATGTGCATCCCAGGTTTTCACCAGTACTTTCTGCTCCTTGAAATCCTGTCTTTGCACTGCTTTGCAATGCCCTGACATAAACAAAGTAGTCAGTGGGTAGGTGACAACTCCTCTGTACCCCAGCAGTATTTTACTGTGGCTGTGTTGAAAACTGTTGTTTCTGTACCTGCGTGCTTGTTGAATTTCTAGGAGCTGCGATTCTTCCTAGTGCCAGTGTGAACCAGATCATCAGGATCTGAGTATGGATCCATTTGAACTGCACTCATGTTTCATAATACTTCTTGTTTTGTTTTTCATATGCACTAGGTGACTTTGGAGAAGGTCTTGGGGATAACGGTATCAGGAGGCAGAGGATTAGCCTGTGACCCCAAAACCGGCCTCGTTGCTTATCCAGCAGGGTGAGTCACTAACCGTGTTCTTCAAAGCTAACATAAACCAGGACTGATTCATCAACATGAAAATCCAGGCTGTTTCCACTATGGTCTTCTATGGGGGGGCTATTTACTGTTCTTTAGTCTTTTAACACCAGAGAATGGTGAGATTCAGCACTGTTAGTGTAATTAGAAACAGAGAGGGATTGCATTTTACTTGTCAAGTTTTAATGGGATTCTTTTTAATGGAACCCCTCTCCTTCCTTTTGCTCTAAGCTGGGAGTTAAATGCAGTGTGGTGAACTTCAATGTAACTCAATGTGATTCTCGAGCCAGTGAGTACCTAATGGAATAGGTACTCACATACTTCCAAGGAACTGACAAAAGTCTTCTTGTATATGTCCTCCAATTTATGACTTGCCATGTTCCTCATCCAAATGTGGAGAAAGATTTCAGGCTGACAGCCCCTTGTACGTGGGTTCTCTGGAGTGCAGCACATCTATCAACTGCACATCTATCGAGTCTAAGTCCAAATAGAGCTATCCAGGAGAATTTGGTGGACAGCAAAAGAGCTACCTAGAGGAAGATAGCTGAGGTCTGGAGAGGTGGCTTTGTGAGTTGCATGTTTAGCAAAATCATAGACATCTGGGGCCAGACCCTGAACTTGCTGAAGGTAGAGCTCACCCAAATGGAACGTGTCCATGCAGGAGCAGAGCAGATCAGTTTCTGATCTGTGGGATGGGACTTGTCTGAAAGAATGTAGCCTCTGGAAGATTTTAATAGGTCTGAGAGAGCTGCAGGTGGAGGTCTCAAAATGGATGGCATTTTGAAAAAGCTGGGGGGGGGAAACATTTTACCCTGCCAGTGGAAGCATGGCTGTTGAGATCAGGTATATCTATGAGTTAGATGAAAAGATATGGTACTGTAGAGGGAATAGATTGGGAAGACAGAAGAGTGACTCTTCAGGAAAAGCCTTCACTACCTAATGTAGCACTACGTGGGGATACTCCAGCTGGCTGGATTGCAGAAGTCCATATAAGCTTGGCTCTTCCTCTGAGCTTGTTTCTTCTGGTGGTCAGCAAGCTCAAGGAGAAGAGGAAGGGCAGTATCTCCAAGTGGCATTGCATAGACATACTCTTAAGTTGTGAAAGCTGGAATTAGAAGAAAGGAGCTCCCACAACAGTTATAGATGATGTTTTTAAGTGTATAATAAACAAGCTGGCAACACTTAGGGATTCTGTGTTTGTGGCCAAAATGAGAGATTGGGTCAGTAGAACTGGCTAGAGATTTTTGCCCATCCTGGTGATATCCTGGTTCACAGAATCACTGTGGTTGGGGTGAACCTCTTGAGATCAGCTAGACCAATCCCCATGCTCAAGCAGGGTCACCTAGAGCAGGTTGCCCAGGACAATGGCCACACAGCTTTTGAATATCTCCAAAGATGGAGACTTCACAGCCTCTCTGGGCAGCATGTTGCAGTGTTTGACTACTCTCAGTAACAAAACCAAACCAAAACACCAAACAACCGAAGAACAACCAAACAGTAAAAAGGTGGGGTGTTTGGGTTTTTTTCTTTCACTTTTCCTTTGTGTTCAAATGGAATTTCATGTGTTTTGATTTCTGCCCACTGCCTCTTTTTCTGTCAGTAGACAGTCTGTTAAACTGCAAACAATTTGAGATTTACATCTGCACTTGACAGCATCCTTTATGCTTGAACTCCTTGGAGCCAGGCAAATACATTCCAGTGTGTGTTGCCTCTTCTGCATCTTTTATGACACTGAATATGTTCATGCTTGAAGAGCTCAAGGAGAGAGAAGAAAACAAGTGCAGTAAACAGATGTTTTGGGCTCTTGCATAGCTGAAGATATATTAGTTTTGTTAATAGTGATGTCCTGTAATGAACTTGTGCATGCCTAACATTGATTTAATTAAGCATGAGGACACCTGAGAATTCTTTTGGGTAATTAAAAGGTTACATGGTTCCTTAGGGCTTTACAGGGGAATTCCTGTTCTTACTTGTTGGTTGTAGCATCTCATGGCCTGGGCAGGAAACCTATGGAGTATACCAGATGTGTGCTGTAGCAGCTTAATGGCTTATATGACTTGCTGCTTTTGTGCCACATCTGGCCTGTTTCATGATGCTATTGTGATTTGCTGCAGTCAAGACCATCTGTAACAAAACTAGCATTAGTTAAGGAGTCAAAACATGAGAGGTGCACGGGTGCAGACCTTACTAAGTTGATGCAAGTTCAGTTTGGTTTTGGTGGATTTTTTTTTTTCCCTCATTCCCAGTGAATTTCCCTTGATTTGTAAGAATCCTGGTAATTCTGGTACATTGCTTTTATTTTGTTTGGTTTTGTTTCTGTTTGTCTGAATGTAGTGGACACTGAAGCTTCTTACATGAGGCTGATGTAGCAGAGTGGTTATGGCTCCTGCACACTTGGTTCATGACCTGTCCATGTGACTTGAACCAACTTCAGCCGTGCTCCAGGTATACCAGCGATTTCCTCGTGTTGATGCTCTGCTCACATACTGAGGTTTCACAATCCTGCCGTGCAGATGTTTTGCTCCTCCACTCTGTCCTACCCCCAAAAGCTGAATTTACGTAACAACTCTGTATTTTCCTATGAACACTTTCAACATACCAAGATTCATTTGGTTGAGATCAAAACAATTGCTCCAGGCATCCTGACTTCATCCACACCGGGCATATGAATAACTATAGGAACGAGGACTTGTGCATGGGAAGCTTAGGTGTTCTTTGAGCAGAATCTTAACTCTGGTCTCTGGTTTGCCTAAAATCATTAAAAAAAACCCCAAACCCTATCAATTGCTGTTCCTGAATTTTCTCTTTCCTCGAGTTTCTGAATCTCCTGAAAGAAGCAGTTCCCAATGCAATGCATTCCAACTGCACAGTCGTGCCAAAGAGCCAAGTGTTACATTATTTCCTTCTCACTGGCTTTTGAACCTTTTATTCTTTCTTTTCTTTGACTCTAATTGAGGCTTTCTGTCCAGCCCTGTGTGACAGCAGCTTTGCTGACCCTGGCACTGTTCCGGTGGAATGCTTGTGTTATAGGAGGCCTTTTCTTCGTATCTGCCATAAAGGCTAAAGGCACTTGAGTGCTGCAGATACTCTAGATCATCACTTTTATATAAGGCTGTTGTCCTGGGAGATTGCCCTGGGCTGTTGTCCCATAGGACATAGGAAAGAAAATTGCATCTCTGAAGGTCTTACATCTGCTGCCTGCACTTACCTGTCCTTATGCTGGCAAGTGAAATAAACCCAAAGTTGCTTAATTTGATCTCTGTAAAGGTTTTTGCAGTGAGTAACAAAGTCTTGTGGGAGGAGTGAGTGGAACAGAAATGTACTGAATATTTTACTTCATGTGGCAGGACCAATGCTCTGCCCTCCTTTCGGTCCCCCCCCACCTTTGCTTTTTCCCCACCCTTCTCTCATTTTGCTTTATTCCTTTTTTTTTTTTTTTTGTTGCAGTAGCTGGTTGAGGTTCTGTTCCCTAGAAACAAGGAGGGAAACAAAGCTCAGAAAATCCGCTGAGGATGACTAGCATTAAAACAGGAAAAAAATAGGGGGGATGGTGAAATGTCCATTTAAATTCTAGACCAGCTGCTCAGATAGATTGAGTCAGCTTATCTGGTTTTGGTTTTGGGGTTCTGTGTGCTGTTGTTTTTCAAGCCTTTTAGGTTGCTGTGACTGACCACTGTATTTTGCTTCTCTATATTCTTCTTCCCTTGGCTCTCAGTTGGTCATGAGAGCTGGTTGGGAACCTTCTGTTCATGTGAGGCACTTGCCTGCTTGAAGGAGCAGCCCGTGCTTTTTCTTCCATAGGAGCAGGAAAGTAGTCCTTTGTGCTGTTCAGTGGGTGATGTCTTTTAAACACTATTCTGTTATGTTCTGGCCAGCTTAAGCCTCTCTCTAGCTTTACTTGTCAATTCCTAACCACTCTGATAGAAGTCTGGGGTTTTTCACATTAGTTTTCCTTGCTGGGGAAATTGGTATTTGATACATAGCATGTGTGATGAGTTGATTGGTCTTGACATGCATAGTCTTCCCCTCCTTCAGCTCTCTAGAATAGCTCTATGCATGCAGCAACTCTAGCTCAAGGCATTAATATAGTGAATTTATATATAGTGAATATATTCAGTTATTTAATATGGTCAGTCCTCTCTGAGACATAGTGAAATGAGGTTTCTTGAGTTTTTCAGAAATTGCTGTAGCCAGTACAGACACAGCCGGCTCTGTGTGTATGTAGTACATTTGCTGAAGAAATTATTTGGATGCCCCCATATTAGAATCATAGAATAGTTAGGGTTGGAGAGGACCTTAAGATCATCTAGTTCCAACCCCCCTGCCATGAGCAGGGACACCACACACTAAACTATGTTGCCCAAGGCTCTGTCCAACCTGGCCTTGAACACCGCCAGGGTTGGAGCATTCACAACTTCCCTGGGCAACCCATTCCAGTGCCTCATCACCCTCACTGTGAAGAACTTCTTCCTTATATCTAATCTAAACTTCCCCTGTTGAAGTTTAAAGCCATTACCCCTTGTCCTACCACTACAGTCCCTAACGAAGAGTCCCTCCCCAGCATCCTTGTAGGCCCCCTTCAGATACTGGAAGGCTGCTCTGAGGTCTCCACGCAGCCTTCTCTTCTCCAGGCTGAACAGCTCCAACTTTCTCAGCCTGTCTTCATACAGGAGGTGCTCCAGCCCTCTTATCACCCTCGTGGCCTCCTCTGGACTTGCTCCAACAGCTCCATGTCCTTTTTATGTTGAGGACACCAGAACTGTACACGATACTCCAAGTGAGGTATTCCGTACCATTTCAGAATGAATCATCCTTGTTTGTAGCTAGGAAGGGAGAGATGATAAAAGAAGGAGCTATACAATCCAAGATAAGACAAAGATACTAAATCTTTTTTCCTGCTGCTTTTTGCTGCAAGATCTTGTTGAAGAGCTAGACTTGTTCCTGCTTCAGCTTTATCGCCTTGAGGTATGTTTTGAGATAGGGCAACTAATATTCAGAAGGGAATAGTGGTTATGATGTGTCCAAAATCAGAAAACTGCCCAGCTCAAATCTTACTTTCTTGCTACTGTGCTGTGCTTGTTGGATGTCAGTGCAGCAGCTTCTCGTGTGCCAACCCGCGCTGCAGCAGAATCAAGCCGCAGCCTCCTCTTGTTGTTTCACCATGTCTCCCCCCTGTTCCATCCCTCATCCTTGGCTGATTTGCAGCACTGAGTGGAAGCCTCTTAACTCTGTCAACCCTTCTGAGTCATGCCCTTCCGAGCTCCTGGGTCCCTGTCCACTGATCAGGGAGGTAAGTGTCAGGTCCTGCACTGTTAGGGCAGTGACCATGGTCTGTGTCACAGCAAAGGGAGGAAGGGGATGAGCAGAGCGGGAAATGAGTGAATTGGTTTTAATACAGCCAGGAGTCTGCTCAGTACATGTGGAGCTGTATCACATAATTGAATGGTGAATCCCTCTGCGAGCTGAAAGAGCAAGGATTTTTCTTTTCCAGAAGTGGTTGTTGGTTTGCTCCCAAATACCTCTTTCCAGTTCCAGTAGATAGGCTGTAAGGCTGAGTGGTTTCCAGCCCATCCACATGTGGAGTCTCTTAGAAAGTTTTAACCGTCTTTTTCCATCATTACATATAGATTACTGAATAACATAGTAGATTATCATCCTAGAACAATTTCCCTTTACCTTAAGCTGCATATAACCCACAACAGAACAATAACATTTAGAATAAACCTTGTGTACCTTTACCAGGCATGATGGTTGCCTTGCTTTTTCTTTCCTCATTTGAAGTGAAAGGTTTTGGTCAGTGGGGTACAGGAATGTATTGCAGTTCTGAACTGGGATCTTCTGAAGACTTAGGACCACTGTGGCCAGGTCAGAATTGGGGGCTACATGGACAGTGAAAACCTAATTTGTAACATGACAATTTCAGAGCATATTTTGTTTTTAGGTGCCCCATCCCTTGCAGTGTTCAAGGCCAGGTTGGACACAGGGGCTTGGAGCAACCTGCTCTAGTGGAAGGTGTCCCTGCCCATGGGAGGGGGCTGGAACTAGATGACCTTAAGGTCTCTTCAAACCCAAAACATTCTATGGTTCTATGATTCTGTGATTGTCTTAACTAATCAATCACTTTGGTTGGACACCACAATAGTAGTTGCCTTCAGAAAACTGTAGATACACAGAAGGAATCCACTTCTTCATAGTGCCAGTGCATCTTTTGGTACATGTTCAGTTTGTGCTAAGTTCTGCTCTGTGCAGGTACAGTTCCTCAGTAATTTTCCCCTAGCATAAACGCTAATGCTGTTGGGCTCTATCCCAAATGCAGCTTGAATGGGTTACAGGGACATTGAAATACTCAAACTGCTGGGTTGCCAGTAGATAAATCTTGTTCTGCTGGTGCTGGCTCCTTCAAGTTTATATTACCCAAACCTCTGAAGGAGAATTTCTGGGCTGCCTTTGTATGTGCTTTTCTAAAGGAGCATCCTGTGGTGTTGTAAAGACTCTAGAAATCTATTCTAAAATGAAGAGACGCTCTCGTCGGTGGTTCAGTGTCCAAAAAGTTGACCAGAAGTAGCCAAACCCTTCCTTCCACTTCTTCAGCAATAGCAGATTTCTCAGAAAGAAGCAGGGATACTTCGTTTCACTCTTAAATCTCCCTGTCTTAAATTTGCAGAGGAGGAAAAAGAGCATATCTACACTAAGGCATGGAGACCTGAAGTGTAAAATACTTCCTCTTATTCTTTGCTTTTATTAGTGCCAATTAGACAGGGAGGGTGGGCTGGGTAAGGCTAATACAATCTTAGTTTCTGGCAAGCGAACAAACTCTTTACGCTTGGAACGAGAGAACAGAGATCCCCTTGGCAACAGTGCTTTAGTCTCAGGCCAAAGAATCATAACTTTGATATTTTAATTTGCAGAGGTGGATTTAAGGGGGCTATGGCTGCTTTCTTGCTCTCTTGCTGTTGGCCTTTGAGATTCACAAGTGACAGTTGTGCAGTCCTGGAGCAATTGCCCTCTTCTCATCTAGGTGGTACTGGGTCCAGTCCTGAATCTCTGTCGTTGCACTTCAGACAGAAAAGTCCCTGCCTAATGGAATAGGTGCAGTCTTACTCATCTGAGCTGTTTCCATACACCTAGGCAAGAATTCCTACATTGCTTTTAGCTTGATCTCCCTTTTTATGAGTGCTGGAGACTCTTCCACATTGAATCCGTGTCTCTGTAATAAAACTGCATCTAGAAAGTAGATTTATTTGCTGAGAGGTTGTGTATTGATCCAATTCAGCTGTAATCTTACTTGGTTTGGCAGAAAAGGAGGTAAAGAAGCAAGGTAAGTAAGGAGGTAAAGAAGTTGTACTAGCGATCACCTAGAGCTGTGGGGAAGCTCTCCTGGGTTAAGTCCTTAGCAGATGGAGTCAAGCCTGTCAAAATAAATCTAATAAATTAAATCTAATTAATTTGAAATCTTTACCTGCAACAAAAAACCTGAGGAGGTAGCACTTGGTAGAATCTTAAATAATGACATAGCTGCAAAGCTGCAGACCTGCAGCAAACCTGCCCAGCAGAAAAAGGGAGAAAAGTAGGACAAAACCTCAAAATAGCTGGGCAGAAAAGCTTACTGAACCACAGGGAGGCTGTGTCAAGGCTCTGCCAGCAGTGCTCCGTGCACTGAAGACTGCAGCATCGGGGTGCTTTCAGGCTGCTGGAGGGAAGGTGCTGGGAGCATGAGCCCTTGACTCCGAGAGCTCAGCTTGCTGGTTAATGGTTAGTGGCATCTTTGCCAGAGGTGGAGTAGGTTGAAGCTCAGTGGGAATCTTGTGGGATGCTTGACTTCAGTCTCGGTGTGACTTTGTACCTTGTGTCACACTCAGTATTGAAAATCTAGTTAGGGTGGTGCTGATGTTTGGTGCTGCCAGCTCCCTTTGAGACAAGCTGCTGTTTTGCAGTACATGGAGCTCTGGTTACTTCTCCAGAGTGCCATACACTAATCCAGCCTTCAAGTTACAAGGGGGTGGGTTGCTGTTCTGTAACCAGCTGCTACAGCCTCGGGACAAACAGAGATGAAATGTGATGCTTTGTCCCACAGTTACTATTTGAGGATCTGGCAGCAGCAATCAGTCTGATATGACATCCTCCCTCACGCCAGCAGGTACCAACATGTCTGTTTATCCTCTGTTTTTCCACACAAGCTACCTGATATGAGCCCTTTCTCCCCAAACACTTCCTTTGTACACCCCGTCCTATCTGGGGTGAGCCTGTGCTCAGCCGTGTTTCTGTGCTTCCTCCTTTCTGCCAGGCATCTGGGAAGAGCTGGACTCTGCATTTCTGCTTGGCATAGGAGTGTGCTGCTGCATCCCAGTGTCACTATAAACCCTCCAAGTGAGAAGCAGCAATCTGTGCTTTGCTTTTGCAGCCCATCCAGTGGGAGGACCCATCCTGCTGACAGGCAGTACCCACTTTCTGGGCTCAGGGTTGAATTGAAGTTGAAGTTTGGTGACCCTTCATAGCAGAGTTAGCTGCTGATTAATAAACCAATCAAACAAAAAAACCCCAAAGCAAATCCCTAAAAGCCACAACAGGAAGCCTTGTTGTGTTTAGATTGCCAGATGGTTTTGGACATTTAGACTGAATTGAGAATTTTTCAAGGGAATGGTTCAATTGCAATGAAACATTTTGGGAAAAGCTTCACAGATTTATTCACTGGGAATTCTGTGGAGAGAGGGAGTGTGTGAGTGGGAGCAGGTGCCTTTCCCCAGGGCAAATTGCCTGAGAACATCTCCCTGGGATATGGGCAACCCTGCTTTTTGTTGAGCAGTTCAGAGATGAGCTGGTAATAGTCCAGTCTCCCCTCCAATCAGCAGGGACATCTTCAAGCCCCATCCAACCTGACTTTGAATGTTTCCAGGCATGGGGCATCTACCACCTCTCTGGGCATCCCGTGCCAGTGTCTCACCACCCTCATCATAAAAAATTTCTTCCCTACCTCTAGTCCAAATTTACCCTCTTGTAGGTTAAAACCATTACACCTTGTCTGATTGCAATAGGGCCTACTAAAAGTTTGTCTCCACGTTTCTTACAAGCCCCTTTTGGATATTGAAAGGCTGCAATAAGGTCCCCTTGGAGCATTCTCTTCTCCAGGCTGAACAACCCCAACTTTCTCAGCCTTTCTTCATAGGAGAGGTGCTCCAGCCCTCTGATCATTCTTGTGGCCATCCTCTGGACCTGGTCGAACAGGTCCATGTCTGTCTTGTGCTGAGGACTCCAGAGCTGGATGCAGTACTCCAGGTGGGATCTCACCAGAATTAAGTTGTCCTGTATTTAGTATGATAGTGAGAGTTTAGCTGAAGGACAGAAAGACTTTTCTGATAAAAGCCAGCAGTGGTGAAGAGGCAATGTATTGTAAAGTGTGGAGAGCTGGGACTTTCTCCTTCTATTTTTAGTCTGCCATGGGACTGGGTGGTAAAGAAAATCACTTTGCTTCTCCCAGCTTGTACCTTTATCTAAAAATAAAAATAATAGCTTGCTGGTTTGTCCCTTACAGAGCTAATAGGATAGATAATAGGAGGTGGGTATTACACAGATGACTTGGGTGGAGGGAGGCGGGTTATTACACAGATGACTTGGGTGTGTGTGGGGAGGAAACAAATCCCAAACCTTAAAAAGTTCCATCTTGTACAGCAGTCCTCCCCCTTGCTAGTTCGGATGCTCTTCTCCCAGCGTCACACACTAGCCAGCCCTCAAGGTGGTAGAGGCCACAAAGACACATTGTACTGCTTCTTAAGAGCTTCTACAGTGTGCTGCTCCTGCCAAATGTCCCGCAGCTAGTTCCAAACATGGGATGTGAACTCGGGTGATGTGGTAGGTAAGTGCACAGAAAGTTAAGGATGTGATTAAGAACATAAAGAACACCAGATGCTGCCAACTCCACTGTTTCTGTGTCCTCCTTTGTACCCAGCACTGAGCAAGCTGGTTTTTGACAGAGGGAAGAGAACAGAACGGGGCATTGGTGGATAGAAATGCTTTCGGAATGCATTTGTAGAAGGAAATTGGATGGAGGCTGCATAAGCATCTCTTCAGTTATGCATTTTACAGAGTTTCTACATGTAATTTCTTGGATTACTGTATACCTTTGAACTCTGACCCTGCTGTACCACAGCATGGCACACAACTGTGTTAACTAGAAGCAACTTTTGTGCTTAACTGACAGTGAAGTTGGGGATGGTTTTTGGTGTAAGAATGAATTGCAGGACCAAAGATGGCTCCTTGCCTGCACTGTGCAGGCAGCATGAATGTGCTCTCACCTTCAGTGATGGAAATCCTGGAGAACGGGTTTCATCCTGTGTGTGATGCTGCAGTGGTGTGAGTGAGCTCTAAATGAAGTTTGATAGTGTGGTAGGGCACGTCTGGTTAGTTGACTTCAGCCCCAGACTCCCTCACACAACTGGTGTGGCAGGTCTAGGCACTATGCAGTGCTTGTGCAATGTTTGCTGGGGGGCTAGAAGTATTAACTGAGCCCTCAAGAATGATTATGTTAGCGTGTGGATTCTTGCTGTTGCCAGATATGTTAGTGGTGAAGAAAGTGAGACCAGGGAAATGGGAATGCTTTTATCTTTGCAAGGCTGCTTGTGACCAAGAAAAAGCACTTAACTGCCCTTGATGCTTGCCTGTGCTGGATTCCTGAGGCTGTGAGCAGGAAAAGGTAGGGCTTCTTGGAGGAGTCCTGTGAATTTGCTGTGCTTTGAGTTGCCTGACAAACCACGTTAAGGAGAACTATATAGTACGTGGCTTGTTACTGCTTCCATTCCACTTCCCTCACCAGGAGAGTCTTATCGTGCCTGTCAGAATAGATACAACAGTTACTGGTTTAATGATTATATTGGTTGTATTTGACTTTAACCCACCTCATTAGGAGAAACACTGACCGTCCTCAGTCTTTCACTGTGCCAGTTGTAGCAACTGGAGTTTTAAATAGGGAAGAGGCAAACTGGGAATAATCCCATGTAGATGGTTAATTTGTTTCTTTGTGCTTTGATCTCATTAAGCAGTGTGTGAACTAAGGGGAAGTCACTATTTTAAACACAGGGAAAAGAATAAGGCAGTTCTGTGGTGAGAGTCACTTGCAGTTTATGTGCAAAGAAACTGAAGTGAGAGAGTAAGCACATCTCCTTTATTTAATAACAGAGCTAAACCCTCTGGTAGAGCTCTGCAAGTGGGATGCTTCGGCAGGTTTGGAAAGCTATTGCATGCTACTGAAACGGGGAAGAGGAGTGGTTGTAAAGCTCACACTGCCTTGTCTGTTTTGGAACATGCTCTGCTTTTCTCAGCTTGAAGCTCTGCAACCCCCCGGGGCTTTGGCCATTGCCTGAGAAAGGAGGGGGATGGCACAGAGCAAGAGTGCCTGCAAGCCTGTGTACCAGCAGGTAGCAACCTGCTCTCTTCTCTACCTGCTCTGTATCTCCTCAGCAGTTACACCTCCTAGCAACCAGCGCCTTGGTGCGGCAACACGAGTTGCTCGTGAGCCAAGTCCTGAGCTTGCATAAGCGCGGGGTGGGGGGGGAAAGGGGGCTGAATAAGCGAAGTCTGGGACGAAAATGAGATACCAGCTGCCTCAGCTGAGCTCCACCCTTTCTCAGAACCGCAAAACAGGCCCATGTCTCCTGGCAACCTTGACACAAATCACAGAGTTTAACTTAAAAGAAGTACATCCAGTCCAAAGGACATAGCCCATCACTAGGTGTGAACAACAGCGAGTCAGTCCTGTTCTTCTTCCTGGCACTGTAGATGGTCTTGTGTTTCACTCCGTGTCAGAAAGGCAAGAGGTGAAAGAGCATCATGTTAGGATAGCTAAGAAGTGCCAGGAGACTGTATCCTGGTTATTGCAAGCATGCCCACAAGTGCCCTGACTATTGCAGAGGTAGGACTTGGCCCCCCTCCTCTGGAAGATATTCCCTGCAGCACCAGCACACGTGCACTGGCCTGTCGTGCACCTGAACCTGGGCCTTTCTGCTGGCAATCCGGGACTGACAGAGCTGATACCAGCCAATTCCTTGCCTTCAGTGTCAGTTGCTGTGCTTTGACAGTGCTGACCTAATGCTTCTTAGACTTGGACTCTAATCTGGCAATGTTTCTCTGTGACAAGCAATGCAGATATATGAGAAAGCAAAGTTGAGTTTTATCATGATTGCTTCTCCTTCCAGGGAAGCTGTCTTTCTGATCTGACAACTGATGCTCATGAGCTATGCTGAAGAAAAATTTTAGTGCATTTAAAATGGTCTATTATTATGCTGAGATACAGCCGAAGCAGAAGTGAATGTTCATCTTCCATTGCAGCCAAAGCTGTCACAAGGCTTCTAAAAAGATAACACAGGCAGAATTGAATTTTGCCAATCTGGCCATATCTGAGCTGTTCCCGCTCTGGGAAGTGGTGGGGCTGGAGCAGGGGGAGCTGGCAAGAGCTCTGGGCCCAGGAGCTACACCAGGCTCCCCATGGATATGGCACTGACAGTAGTAATGGGGAGAAATGGGCTCCCCCCTGCCCCTTCTTTCAGCATGTACCAGCTTGGCGTGGTAGGGCTCAGGATTAGGCAGGGATGGCAGGAGGCTTTATTGCCTCCTTGCTGGCCCTGGCAGCCGTGAGCTGCGCCCATGCCTAGAGGGGGCACGGCTGACTGTTTGAGCGGGTGATTCTGGAAGGCCAGGCTTTCCAAGGTGCAGGTTTGGGTTTCTAGTTCTTGGTCTCTGACGTTCTCCCGGAGCTGCAGCAAGGATTGTGCTCACTGAAGCATTCAAGGGGAAAAGCTGCTCCAGTTTCTCTGCCGCAGTGGGGGCTTTTACCGTCTGCTCTCCAACGCAGGAGAGATCAGCGACAGGTCGATGGGCACCAGAGGGGCCTGCCCAGTGTCTTACCCCCCCATGGCCATCCTCCCCAGGGAGATGGTGATGAGGAGCTGACTGCCTCAGTCCGCTTCTTCCAAAGGTTAATTAGATCGAATGGAGAGGGAGTTAAATTGTATTACTTCTTGCTTTGCTCCTTTGATTGATGCCACTCTAATATTGACTACATTGCTTGCTCATGGTAAAACAATTAAAGCCCTGAGGCATCTGCCATGAGCTGTCATGTTCATTTGCCCCAGATGATTAGTTTGATGTATAGATCTTTCAGCCTGCTCTTGAGCTGCTCGGACACAAAGAGGGAATACTCTGGCCGTGTTTGCTGCTGGAAACAGAGGTGTTGGCCAATTGTTTCCAAGCAGGGTGTATCTTTCCTTTGGGACTTGATTTTAAAGGGAGACACTCAGCTTTTGAGGCTTCGTGGCATGTTGGGAACTGCTCTTGCAGAGAAGTTGATGCAGACCTGAAGCGTAGAGCAAAATGTTCCTGTTCCAGCCCAGCTGGGTCTGCAAATCTCTGCAGGGACCTGTTTCTTCCCAGGAGGTGCCTTCAGAGAGCTCCCATCTTCCCTTGTACAGTTAGGCTGGAGAGCTGAATTTGCTCAGTGCTTGATGGCAGATTTGATGATTCTGCAGGAATTCTGCTATAAACTTTGATTCTCTTTATCCCTTTTTTGCCTTTTCCTCTGAACTGCTACTTGCCTGGGGGTTTAAAATACCTTTTTCCTCTTTTTTTCTTCAACTTTTCTTTCATTGCTGCTTCTTCCCCTAGATCTGGGCATTTTCTTTTCTCTGAGGCATTCCTCTTAGGTTTTGTTACACTCAGTGTTGTTTATGGGCAAAGAGAAAGCATCCCTTCCTCTTGGGATATACGGGCTTTGTGTGTCTATAAATGAGAAAAGGGAAGAATTTATTGTTGGTATAACTGAATCCTTACACTTTAATTCAAGAATCGTTTTACTCTACTACTAATTATTACAGAAAAAGAAAAAGTGATAATGCATTAGAAAACTTCTATATAGAAGAGGTCTGAACTGTGATAATGCAACCGAAACTGTAACACATTTCTTCATTTCTGTTTGTTTTTCCTGGTGTTGTGTTCACCCTTGTGTTGATCCTCTGGATATTTAAGTCAGTCGTTGGAGGGTAACACCATAAATCTTCAGCCCTTCACTGGGAGGAGTATGATGGGGACGTTGCTGGATTCCTCCACACTCCAGGGTCCACCTGGGACATTTTTTGTTTGCTAACACACTTTCATACCTTTCTCAGTCGGTTTGCACCTCCACGGTGCTTCTGAATTCACTGTATTTGGTGTCTTCCATGCAGGTTGGATATTTTTTCTTTGTTACCCCTAAACCCTCTTTTGTTGAGCTCCAGGTGTGTATTTCTTTAACAGACCGTGGGTGAACTGTTCACAGCCGTGAGGTCTCCGCTGCCAGGCACGTGCCTTATCTCTTGTCATGCCATGCCTGTACTCCTCTGCGCTGCACCCTGCAACTCCACTTCCCAAGGCCTCTGCTATCATACAGCGCCTGCATTTCTTTCCTACACATCCTCGTGTTAGTTGTAAATATTTCAGTCTACATAAAATAACTGCTTGTTACTGTTACATGGATAAAACTGTGGTTGTATCACGCAAAGATAAACAGAAGTAAAACAAACTAGCCAGAGGTACCTGGTCAGTTACAGAAATTGCTGTCACGACTCCACCAAGTGAACCACAGCTACGGGCAGGTCAGGCAAAGTTCAGAGCGAGCAAGGGAGCAAGCCCAGGGAGCCTGAGGCCTTCCAGACTCGGTACAAAGCTTGCAGCCTGCTGCTGAGAATGGCAAACGTGGGGCTGTCAGCCGGACACTGATGGAAGAGGAACTGGCTCTCGAGAGCAAGTGCAGGGGTGGAGCACAACTGGGGAGCAAGAGATCCCTGAAGCAGGTGTCTTGGCTTGGTCTGTTAGGATGGAGAGCTGTTCTCTTCTACTTGTTCATGTGCTGTAACTTTGGGAGGAGACCTCAGCGCACGGAGACAAGTCCCTTCTCAAGAACTAACATAGTATGCTGTGATTCTGTAGCATCTATCCTGGAGAAAGCTGCATTCCCTGCCTTGATGCAAAACTGTCCAGGTTTTCAGCCATGTTCTGGCTCTTGGTTGCACCTAGGAGCAGCCAGGCTCTGCTCAAGGCTCCCTCTTCTACTGCTTCTCAGTGTCTGCTGTCTGGCTGATCAGCACATTTTCTTGTCATGAACTGTTTCAGTGATCCTTTTATTCCTTCAGCCTTCCTGTCATCAGCTGCCCATTGCTGTAGCCCCCCAGGGCTGCTGCTCATTTGCAGTGTTCAGTGGGTGTTTGCCAAGACTGCTGAAACGAAATGTAGCTCTGCAACTCCTGCTCCCAGCCCAGTTGATTTAATGCTTCATGTAGGTGTATTGCTGGCATTGCTTCCCTGTCCCCAGGGAAATGAGTGGTTTTGGAGAGAGGGAGAGAGAAATGTGGACTCTGTGTGTGTGTTATAGTCAGCCGTGAGCCATATGTATGCATGTGTCTGTATATATGCCTACATATACATGTGTATGTGCACATGTGTTTGTCTTCAGTGCTCTGTGTCCTTTGAAGCTTGTCAGACATGCAGGCTGACAGGCAATTCGGTGCATGTATGTGCAGATGCTGCTTTGCATCGTTTGGCTTCATTGTTCCACCTACCTTTGCTGCAGGCTGGAGGAGAGATGGAATATTCTCCAAGGCAGGTGAGATGGCCTGTCCCCAGTTCTGCTGGGGCACTGTTAGATCCATGAGGTTTTTTTATTTCCCTTTCTTGGCTTTGGAGTGTTGAAGGGAATCAGGGTGTTTTGAAGGTGAAGTTCCTGCTGCGGCTGAATCACTGGTGACTAGGCAGCCGTGAGCCAGAACAATTAACTGGAATCATTTTCATCTTCCTTGCAACTGTAATGATTCCCAGTTGGTAAGCTGGTTTAAATTTCGTGGTTTTCCTCTGAGCCCTTTTCTCCCCTCTGCTTTCCCCATATGCACTTCTTGCTCAAGTCTTTCACAATCTGTCTGGCTTAGCTCTTTGCCTTCCAGAAAAGATGCCTCCTTATTGTGCAGTTCTGTGAAAAGCCATCACGCTCCCAAGGGCACTACCACTGTGTCTGTGACTCCAGCGTGGCTGCTGTGGAGCTGTGTACAACTCACCCAGTGGGAGACACAACCCAGGCTGTCTTTTGTCCCTGCATCTTTCCTGTGAAGCATGAAGTCTGAGTTTGCTTTCCTGAATCATCACCCTGCCTTATACTTGCCCAATGTCAGAATGGTTGCCAGGTTTAAAAATCATCCTCTTCTGCTCTGCTCTCTGAAAAAGAGACCTTGAAATAACCTAGCATTGAGGGTTTTCATGCTAAGATGGAGTTTTCCAAGGATATGTTGCAGTAAGATCAGCTGGATGTGCTGGCAGCACCTCTGCTCTGGTAGGAAGCAGGCAGGAGGAGGCGTGCAGAGATTCTCCTCTGTGTTCTTGGTAAAGCTGAAACTTCAGTGGTGTCTATGTCAATGCAATGAGTGATGTGAATTCAGCAGGCTGAAATGGTGGAGAGAACAGAGGCTGCCCTTGTCCCTTTGGGGATTAGTCCTACAAATCCTTCTTGTCAGTTCTTCTCTGCCTTCTCGTAGACTCAGCTTCCTGTGCTGCTCTCCCTCTTCTTGTGTGTAGGTGCCCACTGGCTTAAGCTATCTCTGAATGTCAGATTTCCTGAGGCTGGCAGAATAGTCTGGACAAGTATCTTAAAATCTGCCCTGTTCTTCCCTAGGCCTGAGTTCTTGGAAGCAAGAACTTCTGAAGCAATGGCTTTATTTGGCCTGCTTTTTCTTGTGGTTTTTGAACTAGAGTCTGTTCTGTGGTGCCTTTGAGCTCCCACTCCTGGAGGTTGAGGGTGCCACACAGCCTCGAAACAGACCAAAATGTGTCCCTGCGTGGCAGTCGGAAGTTCCTACAGGATTAGTCTAGTGACACTAAATGTATCACTCACTCTCTTTTTCACAGTGGGATTCTTTGCTCAGTATTCATGGCTTTTCATTAGCCTGAGCTGGTTTCTGAAGCATGAATTTAGCTGCATCTCTCCAGCTCCCACCGTCCTGGTCTTCTTGTTCATGGATTGGTGCAGGGAGCTCTGAAGGCTTCTTTTCTCAGGCAGCAACACCCAAGTCTTAACCTCTCAACAGATACATCTTTTTTCTCAGCATGCATTGAATTAATATAACTTGCATGAAAATGCTTATTCAGTTACATATCAGTGTGCACATCCTCTCTCTGTTAACCCCCTCCCAGTACTGGCTGTGAATTAAAGAAGCTTTTTGGCAGAAAGAGTTGCCACATAGAAAATTAACATCAGCTTTTGTAGATGCTGCTTCACTCTGATCAAGCTTCCCTAGGCAACCAGTGCAGTGTAAAAAGGATTCTGTTCTTATCAATGTCTTTTTTTTCTTTTTCATGCATTTAGTGCGTAGGAAGCTATTGCGCTCTCATTTGAATGGCTTTTTGGGGGGGACAGAGAGCAGAGTATGAGCCAGAAATTGAGAAATGGATTCGAAGGGAAGGGACTGTTTGCTCTTTTCATTTATTTTTGCAGCAGCATGAAAGGAATATATTGTGGGAGGAAAAAAGAGAAAGCCAACGTTTGTTTTGATGTCTTAATGGAGTTTTCGTTTCTCTGTACAGCATCCTCTTTATAACACAGGCTGCGTGCATTTAGGAGAGGAGGACTTGACCCATGGACTCTGCCTCTAGTCATGTGGCCCACAAGATAGGGTAACGCTGAGTTGATGGATAACTTGGAAAGAAATGCTGTCACAGGCTTTTAATTCCTGCGAGCCCCATGGAGGGGAGGGAGGAAAGAGGAAGGAAAGAGGAAAACTGACCTTCTGCAGAAACTTGGTTTTTATTAGCTTGCTGAAGCAGGGTGAGGAAGGAGGTAGCTGGAGGAAGGCAGCTGAGAATAGAGGGGTTGCGCAGAGAAACAGGAGGACAATGAGAAGAGAAAAATGCCCAGGAACAAGGATTTTTAGTGAGAGCAGGAGTGAAGCCAGTAGGAGAAAAGGCAGAAGTAAAGGTGGGGGGAGCTGCACGGAGCGACATGCTGCTGCTGTCTTAGTGAGTCAGATCCTTCACGTAAATGTGACTGACGTCTGATTCCTCTCCATTCATGCTCCTATATTTAGCTTAGAGAAATTGCTGCTTTTTTATATATGTATTTTTTTCCCCCCTCTTGCTGGAGCTAATGGAAACTGCTGTGACACTTCCCCCCACCCCAGATCAGCTTTTTAGCTGCATATATGGTGCACAACTGGGCACGTATAACAATAGGGCTGTGCCTTCATAGACCTTTGGAAAGCTCTGCAGGGAACCTGTCTCCACTTTCTTGTTGGCTGACCCAAATGAGCTCCCTGATGGGGAGAGCTCAGGTCATCTGCAAAAACCTTTGACATCACTGTGAGAGCTCGTTCTGTCCTTTCCTTGTGTTTGAGGTTACCTGAATGTCCCACAAGAAAGAGGACTGATGACATAGCCAAATTGTTTTTGAAAACTGCTTCCGTCAGGAAGGTGAATTTAAAGGTTGTGGGGTGGCATCGTAGACCTAGAAATAATACCTTTAAATACCATTGCCAATGGCCTCTGCAGGAACCAGAGTGCGAACGAACAGGACACTTGATCTCAGCTGGCTGATAGATGGTTTGTACAGCAGTAATCCATACAGCAGTGAAGAGTTTCTAGAATCATCTTGGAAATCAGAATATACTTGTGGATTCAAAAGGTGCTGTGGCCATCAAGCCCTGCCCACAGCTGCAGAGGAGGTAGGGCTTGTGCTGAAACAAAGGTGCTTAGCAGTGTTGACCTACACTGCCGGTGTGTGCTAAGGTTCAGTGTTCTCTGTAGGCCTCATGTGAAGTGCTTTTGGAGCTACTCTTAGGTTGCATGTTGGCATTAGCATTTAAAAAGGTCTCTTCAGACAAGGGTGTCTTGAGAACTTTAATTTGGTTTGAAAGCCTAAGTCCGGGAAGGGGATGGAGGAGGTGGAAGAGGTGATGTGGCCATTGTAGAAGTGCAGGTTTCAAGTACTTCGCTTGGTCTACATCCACAATTGGAAGGTAGGAACAAAAACATCAGTCCTCTCTTCCCTTGCATCCTTTCCATCCCTCTGGGTGTAAAATACTGAATGCAGTCTTATAAAGGAGCAGACAAAGGTGGAGAGTGGATAGACGGGTGTATGCTCTTGTATGCAATTAATTTTCCACAGTAATTATTTTTATTATTTTAACTGCTGGTGAAGATTAAGACCAGCAGAGACGGAAAGGAGTAGATACTTTGAGTCTCCTGAGGGCTTGGTAGCCTTACAGGACTTGGAGGCAGCATGGAGTAGGTGGATCAGTGACCTGACCATTCAATGTCTCCATTCTCTTTATTTTGCCAGACCAATTTCCTTTGCTAAGTTGGAGCACACCCAGAGTAGTGATGGGTTCTGAAGTACCTTGTCTGGGGAACTGCTGCAGTTGGAGAACGACTTGCTCGCTGCATGGGGACTGCTCTGGGGCCACACAGAGCTGAGCTGTGGGTGTCTGAGCAGGCAATTGAGGCCATCCCGAACCATAGAATTGTTTAGGTTGGAAAAGACCTTCAAGATCACTGAGTCCAGCTGTTAACCCAGCACTGCCAAGTTTGCTACTACACGGTGTCCCCAAGTGCCACATCTACAGGTCTTTTAAATGCCTCCGGGGATGGTGACTCAACCACTTCCCTGGGCAGCCTGTTCCAGTGCTTGACAACTCTTCTGGTGAAAAAATGTTTCCTAATATTCAATCTAATCCTCCACTGGTGTGAATTGAGGCCCTTTTCTGAACACTCAGAAGAGACTGAAGTCTAGAAACGGTTAATATCTGCTTGTTGAGGAGACGTGCTCTCTAGGATGGAGTGGACTAGAAACCTTTCCAAGCATCTTGAGGGAGCCAGGTTTCAAAGTTGGGTGCTCCTGACTCCCAGAGCAGTATCTGTGTCTCACTGTAAGATCAGTAGCTTGGGGCCTGACATCTTGCTGAATAAGGTGTCCTTGGAATTGACTGGTGTCTTCATAGCCCTTGTATATGGCAGACAGGAGAGTGATGGTGTAAAACAGGCATGGGTCAGCAGAGCAGTAGAGTAGTTTTTGTTGGGTATCAGCTAACTTAAGAAAGCAAGTTTAGGAGAGTAGTTTATCCTTCCTGAATGACTTTATTGGCATAGAAGGTCATAACCTATTAGCAAGTTACTTTAGTTGTTGGCTTACAACTGACATAACAGCATACAATCTTGTTTCACTGAGTCTATGGGTTTAAATTACCTTTTTGTGCATAAATCAATGCTTGCTGACCTGTAAAGAGAGACTGTGATTTATTTATTAAGTATGGATCAAACTCAGTGAACTGAGCGTAGGGTTGCCTTAAGACAAAGTTAAAATACCCATGTTTGTGGTGGCTGCTCTGACACTAGAAGCTGTGTGGCTCTTGGAGGGGTTTGTTCATTTCCCTTGGTGTGTGAGCTGGCTCTTACCTTCCCTGTGGGCTCTGAACTCGGCCAAGGGCTGGGAAGGGGGAAGAAGCCTGCCTGCAGACAAACAGACCCCAGAATACAAGTGAGCTAAATTTCATGACTCTAAGTGGCCAAAGGCTCTGTCATGTAAGTTAGTAACAACAAAGCCCTGAACTTTCATGGGTCACTGTACTATTCTAAAAAGTGGTTTGTTTGTTTGCCTTGTTTGAAGATCATAGAAACATAGAATCATAGAATAGTTAGGGTTGGAAAGGACCTTAAGATCATCTAATTCCACCCCCCCTGCCATGAGCAGGGACACCACACACGGTTTGTATTTTGCATCTTTTCGGTGTTTTTTAGACTGTGTGTACTACTCTGAAGTTCTGTTTTTCTGCAGGAGTTCCTCACAAAAAAACCCCAGATATTAAGAGCTGCCCAGGAAAGTCTTTGCCAGGATTTCGTGTCTTTACTTTATTCTTAAGCTTTTTTTTTGAGCACAGTTCATCCCTGTCATAACTCAGCAGGATTTTGGTCCATTAACCCTATCCTACTCCCCATAATGGGGTTTTGCTTTGCTTTTCTGATTATCCGGAGGCTTGGGATTAGATAGATTTTCACATTTGCTAACTTCCTATTTCATATCTTGTGATTTGCAAGGCTTAACCTCCCTGACTTGTTAATGGATCAGAAACCACCTACTTCTTACGCTAATCCGTCACAAATATATAGCATAGCTCTGACTTGAAACTCTCCAGATTGGTTCCCCAGGGTAAGAAGCACGAAGGATCAATCCCAGCCTGAACAAACTGCTTACTTACACTTCCCCTGCTCTTCCACAAGATTACCTCTCCAACCATGGCTGGTTGCTTTAACTATCAAGAGTTTGGTGCCTTTATTGCCTTGGCCTTCAGGGTAGGGCATGAGTGAAGAAGAGCAGTGGAATGGCATAGGTGGAGGGGAGCTGTCTAGAAGGGGGAGGGCGTATCTTGTGCATGGTTGGTGCTTTGGATGTTAAAGCTGTGGAAGTTAAAGCTGGCTCCCTCAAGATGCTTGGGAAGGTTTCTAGTCCTCTCCATCCTAGAGAGCACGTCTCCTCAACAAGCAGAAATTAACCATTTCTAGTTAAAGGTGCCAAAGCGCTTTGAGCTAGCAATGTCAATGGAGTGTGATAGCTTCAGCCAAAGAGTCTGAGCTCAAGGTCTTGGTGCATCCCTTCTGCTCTCTTTTCCATTTCAAAATTTACACTGCTTCTGGCCCAGTATCCCAGTCAGACCAAGGGAAGGGTCAGCTGCCTGGGCTAGGTGAGGAGATGCTAGAGATGTCGCAGACCCTGCTAGCCCTGCCTGCTGCTGGGACAAGCAGAGGAGCCTGGAAGGACGAGGCTCTTGTCCTGGGCAGCGCAGTGCCAAGGTGTGCTTAGACCTGTGCAACAGTGTACACTGCCTGCCTTGGAATGCTGGTGAGGTCTGTGGGTGAGGTGCTGCAGTACATTTCTGTGATGTCTCAGCTTTTGCCTGGCTGTTCGGCTGCTTCAGGCCAACTCCTGTACTTCTCTGTGCTGTGCATTTCTCCCCTGAGTGATGTCCTGGCGCAGGCTGTGGCATTGCGGGCAAGTCCCAGCACGATGGTGACGTGAGTGAAGTCCCCAGTGCGGCAAAAGCTGCTGGCAGTGGAGCAGGGGCATCCCGCAGCACTCCCTGGCACTGCAGCGAAGGAGGAGCTGGGGCTCTCTGAGCTCTTGCAGTGTGTACTAGCAGAGGGATGGGCAAACCCCACCATTTCTATTTTAGAGGTGAAGTAAGAGACAGGGCACAAGGGCACCAGGGTAGTTCCTGTTCTATCTCCTTTTATGCACATAACAGAGATGCTTTTGGGAGAGGCAGTAAGGGCCATGCATTTTCTGTTACTCGTCACTACTGCTCTGTGCTATAACACAGATGCTGTTACATGAGGATTTAAACATTGGGTGGAGGGTGTTCATGGAGAGCAGGGAAGGTTCCTGTACCCAGGACAGTCCCAGGCTGGTTATGATGGGCTGAGGCACCAAAGCAATGTGCAGTGGGCAAGATTAGTGGGGAAGTGGGGCTGCTCACCGATGCCCAGCCAGTTCCCCAGCAGCTGCCCTTGGTCAGCTTTCCTCCTAATTTATGTACTCAGCATCATGCTACATGGTATGGAGTATCTCTTTGGCCAGTTGGGGTCAGCTGTCCTGGCTGTGTCCTCTCACAGCTTCTTGTGCCCCTCTGGCCTTCTCTCTGGCAAGGCATATGAAGCTGAAAACTCCTTTACTTATTATAAACACTGCTTAACACACTGTTGTTTTAGTTGTTGCTATGAACATTATTCTCATACTGAATCCAAAACTCAACACTGTACCAACTACTGGGAAGAAAATCAGTTCTATCCCAGCTGAAACCAGGACATTAACCTTTCTGTCCAGCTTGTGCAATCAGACTCCTCAACATGGGAGAGACTTGTGATTCCCCTCTGGGCTGCTCTTTTTCTTTGTGATTTCTGGTTAACCCCAGCTCAGTCTATGAGATGAGGAGATGAAACAGCTTTTTGGGGCTGCTTTTGCTGCTGCTCTGCCAGCAAGGATAGCTCTTTGGTTTTCCTTATATACGTGGTCATGTCAACTATTTTTGTTCTTATGTTTCTTCCATCTAGGTGTGTTGTTGTGCTGTTCAACCCTAGAAAAAATAAGCAACACCATATTCTAAACAGTTCCAGGTGAGTGAAGCTTCTTGCTTTGTGTGGGAGGTGAATTCAAGGGTTTTATGGTTTGAGTGAAGTGCAGGAGCTGCTGTTGCTCCAGGCTAAATCCCCTCAGTGAGAGCTGCCCTGGGGAGAGGCTGCCTTCTGGTTTGACTCCGGCTCCTTCTAGTATGAGGTGCTATTGCTGACAAAGTACCACCTCATAAGCATTGTGGTCCCATGAGGAACTGCTAATAGGCATGACATGGAGGAGATCTTGCTAGAACTTGGTGCTATCTGACTCTTTTATTAACCTCCCCCTAAAACTATGGCCTCGTTATCGAAGCCATGGCTGCGATATAGTCCTGCATCAGGGAATAAAGGCACAAATAAAGGATGAACCTTTACTTACAGGGCCTTTCTGGTGCTGTAGGCATGCTGCTTGACACTTGGGCAGCAGGGAATCCCCATGACAAGTGTTAGAGATATGGTGAAGGAAAATCATTGTGTCAGGCTATTACATGTGATTTTAGCTTCTTTCTTCGTCCCAACCTATTCCCCAGTGCTAACGTACTGATGTGAAATCACATGTTGGAAATGTTTCTCAGTGTCATTTTCTCTGTTTTAGGAAAACAATTACAGCACTTGCTTTCTCTCCAGATGGAAAATATTTGGTTACAGGAGAGGTAAGTGTGAGAGGAGAGAGGGCACACCTTGCCCATCACATTTTGAAGCAGGGCAGGAGGATGTTAGTAGAAACAAGAGTTGCCTTGTTTTCCGTGTTGTATCTCTGGGTGGACTGAAAGTAGAACGAATGTAAGTGGAAGTTCACACAGGATGGCTCTACACTAGCATCAATGAAGAGCACTTGGATGGTCCTTAATCTCAGTCTGAGGTTAGCATTGTCCTTTTAGGATTTAGGAAGTAACTGAAGCCAGTAACAGTGTGGTGGAAAAAGTGAAAAGTGCATGTGGAATGGAGCTTTAGGAGTAGTGACAGAAGATGCTGGTGCCTGTGGTTTGGCATTGTATGTTTGGCTGGGGGCAACAATTGCTTCCTCTTTCCAAACATACCCAAGGGGGAGAATGAGGATGAGTGCACTGTGTGTCTGTTTTGCATTAGAAGTTCAAGACACAGACTATGTCATGAGGCTGGAATTGCTGGATGTTAGAAATCCACAGAAATGCTGACTGTCCCCTGTATGGTGGTTGGGCTCATCCCTAGTGCAGCCACCATGATGGCAGCTGTCATGTCACTGGGTGTCTCCCAAGCTGGGCCTGAAGCCTGCATGGGTCAGGCCAAGGATAGAAACAACAGTGTTTTGGGATGGAGGCTACCTTGACACTGAACAAGTAAGCACAGATTCTCTATCAGAGCATCAGAGACTGTGATTGTTATTAACTTTTCAGTGAAAGCATGAGGTTTTATGGCTGTAATTTGTTTTGATGCCTTCTTACACTCTAGAAGTCTTAATGTAATAAAACCTCTTTATATTAGAATTATAATATATATATACTTCTTTTGTCCCTGGTGTTCAGTTCTGATGATTCTGGTGCCTTGTTTTCTTTATCCTTTACTATTTTTTAATGTCTGCTGTGCTATTCCTTTCACGTGTGATAGAAAGAGTGGTAGAAAATGAAGTGGGTATTCTTACTAACAACTCAAACTTTTCAGTTTGGAACTTCACTGGGGTAAATGACAAGTTCAGGTTTAAAAAAGAAAAAGCCTTTCAAGTTATGCTTGAAAAGCTTTTTTGCCTTCTTGTAAAAACCATTTCTCTTTTCAGTATCCTCCCACGTGTCTAACATTTGAGTTATTACTTAGTGTAGCAGTGTCCCCTGCCGGTATCAGCAGTCTTGTCTTGGTTTAACCTCTGTCCCGTAGGGAAATGCTTTCTGAGTTCACTTTGTCAAGCTCGCTTTTAGCTGCCTCATTCTAATTCTGGTTAGTAACACCTTAGTTTTGTGCATGGCTGGCTTTTTAGGAAGGCGAGTATGGAAGTTAGTCCTTTCTGCCGTACATATTAAACGTCTTTTATGTATTTCAGATCTTTTCCTTCTTTTTTGTCTTTCTTTTTTTTTTTTTCTTTCTTCCCATGGAGGAATACATTCCTCATCCATGGGGATCACACACAGGTCACTTCTGGTGATGATGAAATACAAATTCAATTTGTTAAGGTCTTGGGGTGTATGCTAAGATGCTGGGAAATACATAAATATGTGTTTAAGTACAGCAATTGCTTTGAAGAGCAGCTGATTCAGCTCATTGTAATGTCTTGCCAGCCACCTTGAGACCTGACCTTTGCCTGGCAGGAGGGAGAACTGCAGTAAAATCTAACCATGGTGTTTTTTCAGGCCACAAGCAGTTGCTTGGCAAAGCTTTTGAACAAGACAATTAAAACCTGTGCAATCCTGAGTTTTGAAAGCTTTGTCTTCTCCTTGTGATCAGACTTGTCTCTCCCACACAGTCATTTGACTGACTTAAAATTGATCAGAAAACGTACCATTTTGCCATGTTGCCATGGATATGTTATTTTGCAAGCCGCTGTTTTGACAGACTTCAATGAGAAACCACGAGCAGGCTCTTGAGTAGGATTTGCCCCTCGGGTATGTTTTTGGCCGGCGTTTCAGCTCATCTTGTGCGCCTTGGTTTATTTTGGTTCAGTAACAAACAAAACAATAAAACTGTCAGGCAGAAGGTGCTGAATTGGCATTTCTGAAGGCCGTGACCTGTTTCTCTGGAGAGCAAGTGTAAAACCAGAGGCTCTGTTCCCTCAACATCTTTCTCTGACACTACCCTACCCATACTTTTTCAGGCAGCATCCATCCATGTTACCTTTGTGACAGAAATGATCTTGCAGTTCTCCCATAGGCCTCCCTCAAATGGTGTGTCATAGTTATCACAACAGTAATGTCATGTTTTTGCATGGCATGACCTGGCTTGAGACCTCAAATGCCCATGTCATGTTAGGAACAGAGGATGGGAGGGCATTTTGGTTCACTGAGTCCAGATAGACAGTCTGTTATAATCCTTTTAATGATCTGGCTGTGAGTTCCCATTGCAAAGAGCAGGGATGTGCATCAAAAGTATTGTTCCAGTTTCTGGCTGCTCTGTGAGTAGCAGGGGAGATAGCATTGATTCTTTCATTATGAAATGCATCTACTCCTTAGGTTGTCAGTCTCAACTTGGGCTTTAAAGAATCAAAGGAGCCTCTAAACCTATTGTGAATGCACCATCTAGACACCTTTTTTCCAATCCCCAAATATTCACATGCTTGAATATGTCAGAACTGACCTCAGGGGTTCTGTTTCCTGTTCTGAGTCTGTTCTTGTCCCTTCCAGAGCGGACACATGCCAGCGGTTCGGGTATGGGATGTGGCCGAGCGAACCCAGGTGGCTGAGCTCCAGGAGCACAAGTATGGTGTGGCCTGTGTGGCCTTCTCCCCCAGCTCCAAATATATTGTTTCAGTGGGGTACCAGCATGACATGATTGTCAACGTGTGGTCATGGAAGGTAAGTTCTCTGGGAGGTTGGCTGCACCACAAGGTGTTGCTAAGTGAAAAAGCGTGGACAGTTTATCCATAAACTGTTTCAGTTCCATCTTGCTTTCTGCTCTGTTTTTTAAAGCTGTTATTGTTGTTTGGTTTTTGACATAGACACTGACAAGTTTGGACATGAGAGAATTATGGTCCCTTAGGGAAGCTCTAAGTCATGTCAGTGAAGGGATATTCTTTATACTTGGAGACGTGCGACATCTTGCTGTCCAGCCAGAAAAGCCTCAACTTTGAGACCTTGTCAAAACCTTGAGTTTTTTTAGAGGCTTATTAAAAGCTAATTTATGAGGGTCAGGAAGGAAACGCTCATCAGCCAGGGAATTCCTTTGTGGTGTAGTGCGTGCTCTTGGCTTGTTTTATTTTTGTTGTGTCAGGGTTTGCAACAGTATGAGCCCACCCCTGATGACTAAGAGAAAGAGAACGTAAGAGAAATCACAGTGGGTGAAAGCTGATGGAGGTCACTGTCTACCACTGGGCTGGGTCAGCACTGTGGTAACAAAGCCCATGTCTTATCCTCTAGAAAACATTTAAGTGTGTGCTTTTTGTATATGAGGAAAGAAACAGTTATTGTCAGTAGGCTTCTGTATTAATAAATGTTGAGCACGTGTTCAGCTCCTGCTGCTTCTTTAGCTGCTCTTACCCTCTCTAAGAGGTGTGATTTAAAAAACCTACAATGCATCTGTTAAATCTCATCTGATTATAGAATCTTAGAATGGTTTGGGTTGGAAGGGACCTTAAAGCTCATTTATTTCCAAGCCCCTGCCATGGGCAGGGACGCCTCACACTAGACCAGGTTGCCCAAAGCCCCATCTAACCTGGCCCTGAACACTTCCAAGGATGGGATATCTACAGGTTCTCTGTGCAGCCTGTGCCAGTGTCTCATCACCCTCATGGTAAAGAATTTCTTCCTAATATCTACCCTCTTTCAGTTTAAAACTACTACCCCTCGTCCTGTCACTATACTCCCTTATAAAGAGTCCCTCCCCATCTTTTCTGTAGGCCCCCTTTAAGTACTGGAAGGCTGCTCTAAGGTCTCCCTGGAGCCTTCTCTTCTCTTGCAGCTTGTAAGTCTGTGCTCATTTAGTATTTAATCTCTCCGTCACATTTTCTGTGCTGTAATTTAAGATCTCACTGTTAGTTCTCTCCTGCATGAGCTGAAGTTTGACCTTGCTATTTTTGTGTATAGCTGAACTATATAGTGATAACACCTAAATGTATATGTCCATGTTGAAAACTGCTCAGCCTTTTAGTTCTTTCTACTTATACAAATGAAAGTAGTGCCTTAGAGATTGTCACAATGCATGGCATGTGTGGGACAGTACAAGTAGCTTTGTTTCGCCTTGCTTATGCAGGTTTTCCTGTTCACTGTGATCCTATTTATAATTGTGTGCATGAGAGCTTGTGAGGTAAGGACTATTTTACTCTTCTGCACTGAAGAACATGCATTTTTAATAGTATGCTCCAGACTGTGACAGGGAGTCCAGCTAGTTGTTATTTTGCAGGCTGGGTACCAAAACTAGACTTCTTGTGACCAGAGTCAAAGAAGAATCAGAGACCCAAGATGTGAACACATCTCCTGAAGTACTTTCCTGCGCCTTTCACCATAACCCTTGTATCCATTGTGCTGCTCCTTTGATTGCCTCTTTTTCCTGGCTGGGAGACTAAGTCATTTGACTGTGATGGAAAAGAAAACCCCTATTATCTGTAGGGTCCCCTTGCTTCCCTAAAGAAAGACCACAGCAAAGATCCAGATGTTGAGGTCTGCAGGGGTCCTAAACCTTTCCCTGGGTGCTGTCTTGGAAGACGTTATGCCTCGGAAGACATTACGCCTCTTGCTTTTCCCCCAGTCTGGGCTGAGGATCCTCCATGGTGATGATGATTGCTGGTTCCTTCAGTTCTGTCATCCTGCAGTCCAGTGGGGCCCTGAGGGCACTGTGTTGGGAAGACTGGCAGCAACCCAGTCCCTAAAAGGAAGGGAAAAGGAAACAGGATCAAAAGCAGTGCACTGTTGTCAACCATGTGCTGCATGGGTGAAAACCCACCACAGGCAGAGAGGAAAACATTTTTATTCTCACTTCTACCAATCCCTGGGGAAAGGCAGGGGAGGAAAACTGAGCACTGGTGTTGTGGATAGGGAGCTCCTATTACCTGGCTGTTCTGCTTGGGCAGTGTCTGTTCCTGTTTTCAAGTCTCTGCCATGTTCTTCCTCCATTCCCAAACTCGTTGACCTCTCGAGGTACACGTTTGAAATGTAGCAGTTTTTGCTTTGTTCCTTCCAATAACAGGCATGGTTTTCTTGTGTTTTGGGTCTTTTGATAAAGCATCATGTCTTTAAGGAGAAGGGAGAATTCATGGAGGAACCAGTATTATTTTCTCTGCAGAAAATACCTGTTCCCCCACCTTGAGTACCTTGCCCTCACTGCTGCCTGGAGGCAAGGACAACTCCTGGTGCTTTTGCTGTTTAGAAAGGGAAACAGGTTTGCTCTGAGCTCCTGGTGATTGTGAAACCAGTATGTTTGTCACGACTCACACACAAGTTCCCGCAGGCACTACTGCCTGCTGATTTGTTCTTAATCCCAGTCAATGTGGAAGTGGAATTGAATGTAAATATGAACTGTACTATCTGCCAAATCACTGCACACAGCTCGTGTGGGGGAGGTTGTTTTCAGGGATGTATGGGGAATAGTTTGGGCCTCATCTTTTCCTTTCTGCAGCGCTTGCACTGGATACGTGCCTGTAACTGAATTGAGTTCCCTTTGCTTCTGAGCAAAGAAACTAAGCTATCTAAACAATTATGTTTCCAGAAAAACATCGTAGTGGCAGCCAACAAAGTCTCAAGTAAAGTGACGGCCGTGTCATTCTCAGAGGACTGCAGTTACTTTGTCACTGCTGGAAATCGACACATCAAGTTTTGGTACTTGGATGACAGCAAAACCTCTAAGGTGAGAGAAGGTGCATCAAGGCCAAGCTGTGAACAGGCATTTCCATCTTACAGCAGCATGGATTTTGCCTCCGTGAGCTGTGGGAAGTGGGCACTCTTTGATTTTTGTGGGGATTCAAGGATAGCCCTCCACCCGTGGCTCTCAAGTCTCGGTGTCCATAAGGGTTGGTGGCACCAAAGGCTCATCTTATCCTGCACTGAGTTAGAGGCATGGCTCCTGGAGTTGTATAGCAGCATGCTTGTTCTTTAGTAGTCACATATAATGAAGGACAAAAAACTGGAAAGAGCAGCAGTCATTGAACCCCTTGGAGCACAGAGGTGGGGAGAGCTGTTTGATGTTGTGTTGTTTTGAAGGGTCAGCTATAGGGTTTCAGCTTACAGCTGTTCTGTTCTTCTCTGGGGGACATAATCCACATATGGGATTTTTTCTGCATGCTCATGAACAGATGTTCCTCATTCATGCTTGGACCCTGCTTTGGCATTTGGTATAAATCACAGATTGTCCAGAGAAGGGTTATTCTTTCAGTGATTGATCTGCTATGTCTGGGTCATATGTTTGGAAGTGCAGTTTTGGTGGAATAAATAGTGTTCTGTTCCACTGATGTACTGATACTGATGGTCCCATACAGTATGCAACCAATGGGTCTGCAGCAAACCAAACATGTCACTACCTCTCCTTGTAGCCTGTTCACGGCTCTTTTTTTCTATGAGGCACTTCAGCACTCGAGGCTTGATGTTCCAAAAACTGTCTGTCTGCCTGGAGTGCCATGCTCCATTTCTAACAAACTCTGTTTTATTGGTAGGTCAATGCCACAGTCCCCTTGCTAGGTCGCTCGGGATTGCTTGGAGAACTGAGGAACAACTTCTTCACGGACGTGGCTTGTGGAAAGGGCAAAAAAGCTGACAGCACCTTCTGTATCACATCCTCAGGCCTGCTCTGTGAATTCAATGAGAAAAGGCTGCTGGACAAGTGGGTGGAGCTGAGGGTGAGTTTTACATCCTCCTCTCCTGCACTGTTTGTGCTTGCTGAAGCAGAGCAGGAACAAGCAGTAAAAAGGGCACTCGAAGCACGAGCTGACCACCAGCAGTGAAAGTCATTGGGCCTCTGCCACTTTGATTTTCTCTGGAAGGCCACGCAAAAATAGCAGTTTCTTGGCAAAGGGATTTTATTAATTATTGAAGCTTTTTCATTCTTAAGCCTCAGCATTGCAGTTACTGCTTTTCTGGCAAAGCAATGTCCTTTATATAGCTTTGGCAATCCCTGTGTTGTCCCTCTTGGCTTGGCCCGGACAAGCAGGAGTTTTAGAAGGATTCTGATTTCTACCCACTCTGCAGTGTCTTTCTTGGCTTGTACATCTCAAATGCAGGTTCCCAAGGAACTGTTTGGTTTGGCTGTTCTAAACCATCAGGTCGGCCCATAGTTAAGAATTCGATCATGCTTATTTTCCTTTCAATTGACTGTAAGACGGCACCTGAAAGGATCCAATGTACTGAAATCAAGGGAAAACAAATCTTTCCACTTCACTCAAGTGAAATGCCTCTTCTTTTCTTTCCTTTCCTCTTCTCTTTAAAATCTGCCTTTCACTCTCGCTCAGAATACAGACAGCTTCACAGTAAGTTGGAAAAAAGTTTTGCGTTGAACTCATCCCCTTGTCACCACACTCATTTCGTACCATTTTCTGCCATTCGTACAGATCCCAGTGGGAAGGGAAGAAAATCCATTTTTTTGCTTTTCATATCCCCTTGTGATAAGTAATATATGGCCTTGCTAGTACAGGGTGAGGTGCTCCTTGCCTGCTGGTGATACTGAATGTCACAGAGGAACAAACCCCCCAGTGTTCGGAGTAAGACTTGTCTAGAGCAAATGTGTACC
>NW_009909486.1:0-9697 GCF_000696875.1 Nestor notabilis
ATAGATATATTATAATATTCATATATTATTTTATAGAAATTCAACATTTCTACTGAATTGAACAGTAAGGAATTGAAAAGTACTCCCTCCTTCACCTCCAGTAGAGTAGCTTTGATACCAAGGAAGAATCAAACAAAAAAAATTAAAACTTTTAAATCCAGAAGCTGTTAAAATGGGTTCTTGGAATCTTTTCAAGAGCCATAAGCTTTTAGGGCCAAGATCATTGCTTGAGAAGGACATAGTCTTAGAGGCCCTGGGAATTACTGTTTTTTCACATACGATTATAATTTCTGTTGCTGCTCACATAGGGAAGAGGGTGACATTGCCAGCAAGAGGACGGTCAGATCTAGATAGCTGTGGCATGCCCATTCTGTCACACTAGCTCTGTTGAGAGCAGCAAACCACAGTTGCTCAGCATCTTAACAGTCAGACCCTCTGTAGTGGGAGATTATAGGCCATATAGGCTATATTAGATCAGTCCACTGTAAGATGCAGTCTTGAAGTTTGTCTAATGTCACATACACACCAATCTTTTGTATTGTTCTTGCCACTCATAGAATAATTAGGGTTGGAAAGGACCTTAAGATCATCTAGTTCCAACACCCCTGCCATGAGCAGGGACAACACACACTAAACTATGTTGCCCTTTACCCCTAACGGCATCAAAGCAATTTTGACTATGAGCTCTCTCCTAGACTAATAAAATACATATTTGTAAGACTTCAGCTTTCACAGTATCTTCCCTTTACAAAGGTGAAGTTTAGTTCAAGCACCTAAAATGTAAGAAGACTCTGCAAAACGAAAGATTTTAGCTGAACGAAAGGATGGGCTGAGGAAGGTGAGCATACAGCGGGTGCCAGGAAGACTGGCAGTTGCCAATATACTGCACAATAAGAGCGTCCCGGAGGCCTTTTGTGCTGGCCAGCAGCAGATGTACATTGTAAGTGAGCATGCTTTTGATAAGGCATAAAAGTAGATGGTACTCTGCATCTGAGTGCAATTCCCTGGTGTGTCATGGTCTGGGATTTTGGTGTATGCCAGAGTTTCAAAGAGATTAAAGAACAGACACAGACTAGATGCAAAAATTGAGGCAGGGATTCAAACAGCTTAGATACAGAGGCTTGTTTCAGGTCTGCAAGTCAGCTAGCATGCCTTGTAAACTGCTGCCTACTGTGTGAGTTCCTCTTTAAATCAGTGGGGCCTGAGCCAGCTCACAGCAAAGTCTGTCTGAAAGACCTTTAATAACTCAGAGCATTTTCCATCCCAGCGGAGAAGCAGAGCTCCCTATTGATTTCTGCCCTCCCTCCACTCCCAGGGAGCTGTCACGCTCTGCCTGCCCTGTGTTTGATGTGGAGGGGGCCACATCCCCCAGCATGGGAGAGGCAGAGCAGCCGTGCAGTCTCTGCTGGGAGAGGTCACTCTCAGCCATCTAGAAGCATTTCCAGATGCCCTTGGATGGGCAAACTCAAACTATTACCATATTAAACCTCGGTTCCTTCTTCTCAGCTGCTTTGTCTCATTAGAATATACTTTTCTTCCCACTAGGTGCTGTCTTACACCTGCACGACTATGCCATCCTGAGTGTGGACTGGCTGGTGTACAATGCCACCTACCTCCCCAACTGCTACATCTGCTTCACCCACATGGGCACCATTCGGTTTCGCTTCTCCAAGCCTCACCCTCCGCATCCACTGCCAGCCCAGTGCTCCCACTGGGTATTGCTGGAGACTTACCGTAAACAGCTGCACAACGTGACCGAGTTTGATAGCAGGTGAGTGAAGAGGGGTTGCAAGCCTGCCATTACTTCACAAGAGCCTTTTGTAGCCAGCACGATCATTCTGATCATCCAACTTCCTCATTTTCTTGCTGCTCTGGAAGTAGGGAACTCCATTTAGGGCTGCATGCATACAACAAATAGTAACACAAGATCTTGAACGTTGCAGCATTAAGTATTCTAGAGCCCAACACCATCAAAATTGAAGTTTTCTGTGCATCCTTACTCTGTTGTTTGCACAGACATGCTGAAGACAATAGTTTGCATAGATTTGTGTGGCCTAACCCCACCTCTCCTCAGCATCCATGCTGGATGTACTCC
This sequence comes from Nestor notabilis, assembly GCF_000696875.1. Lineage (NCBI taxonomy): Eukaryota > Metazoa > Chordata > Aves > Psittaciformes > Psittacidae > Nestor > Nestor notabilis. The sequence goes on from NW_009909486.1 coordinate 2,096, forward strand.
CAGCACAGGACAGGGCTGCATGCTGAAAGACCTTGTCTCATTCGTTGAGGTACCCAGGAAGAGGATGAGGAAGCCAGGTAGCTGAGAACAGAACACCAACATCAGAGAAGTCTTTAGTAAAAATTCATTATTTTGAGTCAAAGCAAGAAGTTGGGCAAACTACTTGTGTTGGTAACTGCACTAGCAAAAAAACTCCCCAAATAATCCAAGAGAAAACCCAACCCAATCTCCCCCTCCAAATACCACCTCAACACCCTCCTGCTAGCAGTGCTTCTCTCCTTACAGGAGAGGCCTCCCATAGTTGTCCAGGAGCTCACCCCTCAGATAGCTCCCCAAGGCATCACTCACTCTCCAGCAGGAGCTCCCCTCCCTGGAGGCAGCTCCTATTATAAGTGCTGGCAGCCTTTTATCAGGACCAGGTGTTAGTTGACTGCTCAGCAGCCCCCTACCATTTAATTACTCACAGGTGGGTGGGAATAGCCTGGATCCCCCCTTCCAGCCAGTAGTGACAGGAAGAGAGAGCCCTATCCCCTCATCCAAAAGCCTGGGACAAAGCCCTGCCAAAAAGGCCAGGAGGAAGCATGTAGTTCTGTGTGGCACGTAGGGGGCTGGAAGAGCACGCTAAATAATGCATGGAGTCAGACACTGAGTGATGAGGACAAAGGAAAATATTGAGTAGTGATCCATTCAGAGGGTACCACTGTCCACGGTGCTCCGGGGGCTGGGGTCCCGTGGGAAAAAATAGTATGGGGTGTCATGTAATTAAAGCCAGCATCGCCATGCCGACACATGAGGAGAGGGCTAGATGGTGGTGATGTGGGTGACCCTAATTACAGCATTTCCTATGTGAAACTTGATGAGGTTTACTGTAGTGGTCTTCAGTGAGAGTGTGTGCTCTTAAATAGAGACCTTTTAACTCTTAGGGAGATGGTATCCCCTCCAAAAGGAAGCTGCTTGGGCTCTGTGCCCTACAGATCTGCGAAGAAGGTCAGGTTGGGAAGCTGAGGAGCTGCCAGACCTTTGGCGTGGTATTGTTTTCCCTCCCCAACAACAGCAAGGGGCAGGGCAGAAGGAGCTGACTTTCCAGGGCCCCCACCACTCATCTCCTATGGGAGGTCCAGACAAGGAGAAAGTAGTGTTAGACCTTGGGCTATTGATCTTCTATATCCTGAGATTCAACTGACCTGACACATGATGGAAGAAATCAGATCCAGTAAGAAGTCACTTACCTATGTCTTTGAAAGAGAAAAATGGTTTCCCATTAGCTCCCTTACACTTCTACTGGGAGTGATGAAGAGGGAAAGACCACAGCACCAGCTTTTTTCAACCTCACCTGAAGACCCATAAAAAATGTGCAAGAGACTGGCTTTTGGAACAGCTTCACTTCCTTGAAGCCCAACCAACTGCACTGGGTATTTCAAAACTGCCTCAGGAGCAATCCTTCGTTGTTTTTGTTTTTGGTTGTATTTCCATAGTGTGACACCCCTTTCTGGCTGCGGCTAGAGGCCATGACATCCTATACACCTAGGAGGGTGGGCTGTGCATTACTTGGTTCCCTATGTTCCTGTTTGGGAACCTGATTTCTTTTCAAAGGCAGTGTTATGACATTCCTCTTCTCTTGTATTAGTTGTCTGACAATGTCTAGTAGCCACAAGTCAGAACAGGAATTTGGAGTGGCAGGCACTACACAGGAACACAAGACAGACCTCACTACAAGAGTCTCCCCAAAAGCGGAGGGGAAACCGAGGCAGAGACCAATGAAGTGATTTAGTGATTTTCTTCAGCAAATGTGTGCCCAAGCCAAGTACAGACTTGGATCTCTCGCATCCTGGGTGCTTAGACTTACTCATTTGAGTGTCTTGTCCTTCATTTCTTGCCCTTCTGTGCTCATCACCACAAAATCGCAGAGGAGTCATTGCACATAATATGCAAACACATGAACAACAACCACATTGAGGCGCTTCCCCTCCTATTTTCATCTAATCCCCAGGTGCTAGTTCTAGGGGTTAGGAATGTTTTTTGGCCGTCTGGAAATAGGTCTCTAGCCAGGAATAGGCCCCAATCTGTTCTGCTTCTCAGATTCTGGAAACTCTCCCAGTCTCTTGAACATGTGCATCCCAGGCTACCTCTTTCCTGCGCTCCTCTTTGCCCTTGAGCACTGACAAGCTGAGGGAAAGCAGATGTCAGAGGAAGGAACGGATGGATAGTTGGGTGGTTTCAAGGGAATATCAAGGGAATATGGCAGCAGGGAAGGGCTCTCATGCAAGACAGGGTGGATCAGCAAATATGAAGGGAACAATGGAAATGTTTCTGAGAGGCTGCACCTCTTTCACATTACTGTAATACTGACCAGAAAGGGGTTAGAGGGAGAGAGGTGTCTGCATTACATTTTGCTGTTTGCATTTTTAGGTACATATGCATACACATACATATGTGCATATGTGTTTTGGAAGCAAGTCTTTTTGTTTGTTTCCCTCAAAAGAAGGTTTAATCATTCCTATTCAAAACACACATCCTACGGGCCAAGACCCTGGAGTATTCTGTTACTGATTCCAAAAGGATGTTATTATGAGAATCAGGAGATCGCAAGCCAGGAGGCAGAGAAACAAAGTGAATGTTGCTTTGAGACTTAAAAGAAAAGAATAATCCTCACTTATTTACTTCACATTATGATATAGGAGAATACCATTATTTCCTTAAGATGCAACATAATGGTGACTGTCTCTAAAGCAAGAGCATGCCCCTAGATATTTAGGGAAACAGCACTGACATTCCAGATATTTGTAAAATACCACTGCAGACCCCTTCCTGACCAGCAGCCCTAGGATTAAGGCTGTGCCCAGCAGCACATCTCCAGCGGCCCAGAGGAGCTCTCTATCACCAGGATGAAGTCATCTGTGAGGGAGCTGACACCATGGCTGAGGCTGCGCGAACAACTCCCCTGGGCACTCCTGGCTGCCCGGACTGCCATCACCTTCCCCTCTGTGTCCTCCAAGCGCCTTATCTCACAGAAAAATAGGGCAGTGTGAGCATTACAGGGGAAAAAAAGAGACTAAAAATCCACTACAGAAACAAAGCACTCTGCCCCCTCTGCAAGTCTCCCCTTGGGAAGAAGAAGAGCGGGGATGAGAAAGAGAGAGAAAGCGAATGAACCACATGTGACAGATGTTAGTCACACTATTTAATGCACCACTGGAAGACATTCAGATACTACGGTGACGAGAGGACTGTAATTGCCCATCGAGAACAGAAAAAGCAGTAGGAAAAAGAATCTCTTTAAAGACAAGGCAACAAAACTGCTTGTTTCTATATCATACAGCCCAAGAAAGCAAGACAGTTAGGGGGAAAAAAAAAACGGGAAAAGAGAAAGCAAAACCACAGCTGAAAATAAATAATCCTTAGCTGGTCATTTTAGCTGTGCCCCTTTGGGCATATGCATTGCAATAGCATTGTTCGGTGCATACATGACATGACATGGAAGGCTATTTGTAGCCTGCACCTGATCACTGGCCCATTCCAGAGAAGCAGCAAAAAATGTGTTTATGAAGCTTTGCTTCATCTGCATGAGCTACTGATGGCAAAAGCCCCTGAACCCTTAGGAGATTATCCAGTTATCAAGGATGGATCACTATTATGCAATAAATCTTCAACAGTTATAGGGATCAATAATCAGTCTCAAAGGGAAGTGAATTATAAAAAAAAAAAAGCACAATCTGATTTATGTGCTTTTAGGAACAGGGCAGTGTGGGGATTTATTGCTGTTTCTAGCCCAGGAGCAGAGGCTAAGTAAACAACCACAAGTTTGTACAACTAGATTTAAAGGCAGGGAGCGGAGCCCTGTGTGCACTGATTGCTGGAGAAGCCGAGTTCTCACAGGACAAGGGGAGAAAGTGGTGGGAGCCTGACTAACCACCCATCCTTATCTGAAACGAAGCTGTGCAGGATGGCGAGAACAGGCTTGCATGGCCTTTTGATCCATGGGGAGGTTTTTCCCTCAGTGCTTGAAGGGATGGTGGGAACAGCCCCACTCAGCTCTTGCTTTGGGCAGGTGCTCTCCTCCGGTGTGCAGGGCTGGCGGGGAGCTGCCCTTTGGCCAGGAGGAGAGTGGAAACGTCTCTTTTCACCAGCTCTTCCCACACAAAACCTCCTCTCCCCTCCCGCCAAGCTGCAGCACACCCTTTCTGCTGGCAGCCGGCCTCCACCACAGCTCCGGCAGCTGGATCAGAGCCTTTAGGATGCCCCCGGCTCCTGCATTCCTGGTTTCTAGGGTGATGCTGTGGTGTCTCCCACGACTTGTGCTCCCCACTGCCTGCCCCTGCCATGGTCCAGCTCGGTCCCCTTTGGATGCATGGGTTGCTGAACAGTAGCTGAGGTTGCCCAGCATCCTGTGATAATAATGGCACCAAAGCCCCTATTGTAATGCGCAGGAAAGCAGAGGTGAAGTTGCTGTGGAAACCTTAGGTCTGAATTCTCCTGACTGTTAAGCATTTAAAATCTCATCCTTAATGTGGTACGAGTGCCTCAAATTAACAGAAGACACGAAATTGCAGCCACTGAAAGAGCATCCTTAGTGAAAGAGCAGGCAAATGCTGGGGGATGGGCTCTGTTTTATGGGCAGGATGGAGGGACTCAAAAAGGATGTCCCTGCCTGGGATGTGTCAGTTTATGAGTTTGGACCAGATCACATTTTACATCTGTAAGAGGAAGGTTTTTAATTCCATCCACAGAAGCCTCCTGGAAGAAGATAATAAAAGCACAAATCAAACCCACACCACTCATATAACAAAGCAGAGCACTGCACAAGGATGGGGGCCAAGACATCAAACAAGAAACATCATTAAAGATCAGTAGCTGTCATTGAGGGGAAACAATATGCTCCAATGAAAGATGAAGCATGGTTGAAGGTATTTCTATCTGAACCTGCTTAGCCCCTATCACTAGACAAGCATCAGGCCTGGCCAGGCTAAGTAAACCCACGTGCCTGCAAGCAACTGGCTCTGTAGCTTGCTGCAATGGCTTCAGTTTGTCCACCCAGGAATGAACTTAATCACCCCCATATTGCCATTTAGACTTTGCCCACCAGCCTGAGAAATTTATTATGAACTCTTCTTGAGGTGGCCACCAGCAGAGGGATGGGAGCTGCTGCCAGAGGCAAGGCTTTGGGTGGGATGAAGACTATCAGCTTGTCAGAGGACAACATTGCGGCACGGGTGCTCACCCTGTCCTAAACGCAAGCTGTCACCCACAACTAGATAATCTTGGAATTATGGGCTCCTTTAAACTCTGCTTGATAAAACTACCCACTGCCTCTCTGGATTTCTGAGAGAGGCTTCTACTCTATTGAGGAGCTGAGTCTATGGAGGAAGTACATATGCTTCCTTCCAATTAAGGACAAACCAGGACCTGTGATTCTTACCAGTCATTTCCCAGCAGACAATCTGAAGAAGTCATCAGCAAGGCAGGCAGGATATCAGGTGTGTTCTATTGGCGGGGCAAAAGGATTTCTGATTCACAATAATTTTCCCCCTGGTTGTATTAGATGATGTACTTTGACAATATGAAGGCATCAAGGCAAGTTCTAGGCTTGATAAGCAGGTTGATGGTGGCCCAGTACATGGCATCTCCCGGAGACTCAGTTTTCCTTTAGGTGATGAACAGAGGGACGGGTGTCATAACTTTTTTACATACACTGAAGATGTTTGGGAGAATATATTGTCTCCAGGAGCAATGTGCTAGCCTGCTTTTGGATTAAAGATACCACTGGGTAGCAGAGTGCAATTCTTATGATATGAAAACATCACACTTGCTTTTGTAACTCTTTTGTAAAGACAGGTTTTGAACATCTAGTCTTACCTTGCTTGTAACTCAACAGATAACATACGACTTTTTACCTGTCAGCTATTAGAGGAGTAAATATAGGTGGCAGAAAAATTACCTGAGTGCTTTCTAGTTGCACCAGTCATTGTTATCCCTGTTGTACAGCAGTGCAAACAGGCCCCGAGTTAGATGTTGGTCCTTTACTGTGGCAGGAATGGCTTTGCACCTTTTCTTGGTCCTGCCCATAGAACACGTGGCTCCTTCAGCACAGCCACTGCCATGCTACACCCTAGAGCATGCAGGTGGGAGAGTGTCATGTATGCAAAGCTTGGTCTCTGACAATAAAACTCACACCTATCTTGGAGGAAATCTATTTTCTCCTGTAATGAACACCTAGGTGCTAGCCAGTGGCTTTTTTCATGCTGAAAGCCAACTGTCTTGTTTGTTCTTCTCTTTCTTCCTCTTCTCTATACCCTTTTCTACAGCTTGCTGAGAAACTTGACCCTGGTGACAGATGCCCCTGAGCTCACCTACCCTTCTCAGACTTTAATTTGGAAAAGATTTGAAGAAGTCTTTCTCATTGCCTCTGGACTTATCTGCTATGCACCTGTGTTCAAGGCCTATTTCTACCAGGGGCTGTTGGAGCTCTATGAAGATAATATACAGTATGTTGAGATAAGAGCTATCCTGCCTCCGGTACGTATTTTTTGGCTTCTCTAGTATTCTTTTAAATCCTTATTTCTCCATAACTGTTCTCAAGCCCTATCTTGAATTCAGTTTTTGGATGTTTGCATACCTGCCCTTCTAAGGATGCTAGAAAACCTTGATCATATTCAAAGGTCTTTGCTGGAGATTTGCATAGGCAAGGGCTTGAAAGTGAGAGATGCTAAGGAAGGCACCTGCTGTGGCAAAAGCACAGAACTCCATTGTACAGTCTGACTGGAGCTGTGTCAAAATCTTGCTGGTTAGGAAGATGCATCTCATGTTTGTCTGCACCAGAATCACCTGTTCTGTGGCAGCTCTTCTGGAATAATTTCCTGTTTTGACTAGAGACTTTTTGTGGAATAATTCTGTTACTTTACATCCACAGCTTATTTCAGAATGATTTCTCTGAGCAGGCTAGTAAACTGATAGGCAAAGCACAGTCTTCCACAGTTTGCTAACAGCCTTGAATTTTGGCAATGCATGTGAAGTATGAACTGCTCCTTTCATTGCCACTAAAATCTGTTGGTAATAGTTCAGGGTTTTCTCCCTGCATGTCAGAGGACGCTGGTCAGATTGTCCTGCAATCCCATGCTGCCCCTATGCCTTCCCAAGCACTAGCAGACCCCACCACCAATCTTTGGCTATAAGGGTTCACACATTCCCAATGGTGATTTTGACACTGCAGGCACACCTTTTCCATGCAGTTCTCCGGCCCAGCTCTAAGTTGGGCAGCATGGGGGTGGGAGCTCTGCCAGAGAGGCAGATGCCTTACCAAATACCTTACCTATTGGGGCTGCTGCTCCTCACTACACCACCTACTTCCGTGTTCTTAAGAGCCCGTTGCAATCGGAATGAAGCTGCTGTGCAAGGTCGATCTGGCAGCACCTCATGGACCAGCTAGTGGTGGTGGGTTGTGTGTGGGAACACAGGTAGCAGCTTGTTGCTGGCACCACAAAGTCCAGCAGACGAAGCAGCCATGCTGATGTCCTGCTGGTGGCCTAACTCCCAAGTGTGTCTGACACCAACTTCCTTAAATCACTGCCCTTGCATGCAACGGCTGGTGGGCTCCAGCCAGCTGCG
>NW_009909486.1:9728-10272 GCF_000696875.1 Nestor notabilis
TTATAAACATCTGTCCCCCAGCAACCACAGCCACTCCATTAGCAGACAGGCAGATGCTGTGACAAATCTGGAGACTAATCTGGCTTTGTGCATGCCTCCCCCCCAACAGCTGGGGAGTGGGGCTGCTAACCCTGCCCCATTGGGGCTTGGGCTGGCCCCATAGCAAAATAGGGTTCAGCGTCAGGGCTGCAGGCTGGCACTCTATTGTGTCTGAGATGTACTGAAAAGAAAAAAAAAGGAGAGGGAGAAGAACACAAAGCTCATATGTATCTTACTTTGCTGGGGTTGGTCATGATGCAGTTGCTCTGAACTCAGTCACCATTGTCTTTGGGGTGGCAATAGACCTGCAAAGAGAAAATAACAGCAGTGTCAAAATTCCTGTGCCATGAGACAGTGCAAGAACTGACATCCCCCCATGTCACACAGGTTTCCGGACCAGGAGTATCTGCAATGATACAAATGCATGGGCCTGACTGGAAAATACCCTTCCTTTACTGGCAGTGCTTAGACATGGTTGTAATATCTTTTGAAGAGAGGCTTTTCT
>NW_009909486.1:10308-24192 GCF_000696875.1 Nestor notabilis
GGGGGAGACTCCAGAGCTCTTGGGCTTGCCTGCACCCAGCAGCTTGGCATGCTGTGAGGTACAGGCAGCCTGGAGGTACAACCACACTGTGAGGGCTGCAAGGAGCTGCGAGCATGCTGGGCTGCTGGCCCCCAAGGGAAGTGCCAGCTAGGCTGGGGCAGGGATGGGAGGGAAAGGAGACACTTCATGAGGTGAGCAGGGTGTGATGGGAATGGTGAAATGCTTGTGTGGCTGGAGATCCTCCACAAGGCTCGGACAACAGCACTGACACTCTGCAAAAGCTTGCCTTGCAGCAAAGCCAGCCAGAAGCGGCCCCTGAGGTAAAGTAAATGAAAATCAGGATTTAGTGCGTAACAGCAAACATTGTGGAAAAGCCACCCAAACCCAGCTGTGTTTGCAAATTCAACTGTGTAAAGTCTCACATTCCCATGGGCTGCAGCTCGGGAAAATTCCCTTGGAGAGTCTGTGTCCGCACCACAGTTGCTGGTGCCTGCAAGGGGGATGCCACAGGGGCATAGGGGCTTAGCAAGGGGCATCACTGTGAGGGGCAACATCGAGGGGAAGTAAGAATGTGGAGTGGACCAGTTGGAGGGTGGAGAAGGGTGAAAGAGAAAAGAAAGGCAAGAAGGATAAGAGAACAGAATTATTTTAGCCACTGTTTTTAAAGCGACTCCAGGCAGGTCCTTTGTGTGTTAGTATCAATCAGGGTATGCAGGGCTACAGGTATACAAAAGCCCTGTGTATAACCTCACTACCAAGTGAGGATCTCACAAGGTTGATGAGACAGAGCATGCCAAAAGGATTGGTTTTCCCAGTTTACAGCCAGAGAACTGGGAAAGCATGGCAAGACTAAACAACAGACACAAGGTCACAGAGTCTGCTCCACTCTGGGAGAGTGGAGCAGAAGTGTAGTCCAGCTGGGAGCTTATGGAGCTTATGGAGCCCTTTGTGTGCCTTGGGGCTGCCTTGGCTGATAGACTGCCGCCGCGAGGCACAGAGCGTGTGTGAGCTGCCAGACAGCTGGACAAAACACTCCAGCATTTGATATAGACATGAGTAAGAGGTCATGGTATCCTCCGGGTGCTCAAGGGCACTTGCTTGCCATGTCTGAACATGTAGGAACTTGTTTCTTGCATCATGCAGGAAGGAGGAAAACCACTCCTTGGTTCTTGCCATCTGGTAAAGGCTTCAAGAAGAAAATGTTCTGCACAGATTTAACTGTTTTTTTTCTGCCCTATTGATAGACCACAGCACATTAGTTCTCCCAAGCTTTTCTTCATTTCTCTCACCCTCCAATAGAACACCTCTTACAGCTTCTTCTTGCCATGTGCTTCTCATCCTGCAGGTGTATGAACTGGATGGCACCCTGCACAATAAGTCTTGGTCCATAGCAACCTATCGGGAAGTGACCAAGCAGTTTGTGAAGGAGCACCCTGACTTTATTGGAGCCAAGATCATATTTACAGCACACAGGTAAAGGCTGAGCAGAGCTAAAAGGGGCTGAGCATGGCTGCCTATGCTACAGCAAAGGTGGTGGTAGGAACAGACGGGTCCAGGCCAGGAGAAATGATGCTGAGGTTTGGGCTGAAGTGCCACAGTTGGTTAGCAGTGCCCATCTGTGTCATCAGACCTGGGGTATTGACTCCCGAAGCATTCCCTGGCACATGTAAAAGGCTGAGGATGAGAAATCGTCTATATAAGTCTGTGTACGTGCAAAGCGAGCAGGGTTAGCTCATGGTGTGTGCTGGAGAGACAAGCATCTGTGAGCCCTGGCTGTGGGAATGAGCAAGGGGAGGGCTGCTTGCATGCGTGTGTCCAAGCCATGCATGCTCTCTTCCTGAGCCTGGATGTACTCCCTCTCTCTGCGGAAAGTGAAGCAGTGACAGCAGTGCCTGAGTATGGGCACTTGGTATTACAGAGGTCCTCATGGAACCCTGCAAAAGCTGTTCTCCCAGCAGCCTTTGTACGGTATGTTCATGCTGCTGTTCGCAGGCAGGCACAAGGCTGTTCTCCAAGTCAGCCAGATGCCATGAAGTCATGTGAGGTGATCCCGAGCAAATATAACAGACCTCTCATCAGCACTTACTCACTCCAGCTTGGCAGAATGCCGTTTCCAGTTCAAGAGCTGGCTTGCCTCTGGCCAGCTTGGGTATGGATGGAGTCTGTCTGCAAAATGGACTGTGATGTTTAAGTCTGATAAGGCTGGAAGAAATCTAAATTTAAAACTCCTGAAATGCAGCTGCTGTCCCACCTCCCAGCAAAACAGTGGAGAGGAAAAAAAGTAAATTAAACGTTTTCTCTCCATGCTGTTATGTTCCCTGCTTGGTAGATGGGAAAGCCAGTGAGTCAGACGTGCCTCAACTCCAGTGACAGCAAGGTCTAGCCAGGCGTTTCCTGGTCATTCAGGGGTTTCCTTTCATAATATCAATTTTCTACTGCTGTTACTCTGGAGACCTGAAGCTGGTTGTCAGATTCAGGAGTAACTTGCATTTTGGAAATATCCCTGGGGGCCCTGTTTCACAACTCAAAGCCAGAGAAGGCAGGCCTGTGGGAGTGAGCCTCTGCACTACTTTCTTTCTCTGGCTCTTTAGGATGCTGAATGTTTCCCAGATTGAAGAAGCCATCATCACTGCCATGGCACTCAGAGACCGCTTCCCAGACACTCTGGCAGGCTTCGACCTGGTAACTGTATTTCTTCTGTGGCTTCAAGTTAACCCCTAGAGGTGCAATATATGTATAATATGGCATATGTTTTATACCAGAGCCAGATCCTCTGCTGCTGTACTGTAATCAGTGTAAATGAATCACAAATCTTCCAGCTAAGGATTTTGTTGAGCGTACTTGACAAAATCCCCTGAAAGAATCATCTCCCTACTCCACAGCATTGTAATTTCAGTACAGTTGGCACCTCGGTGACATATAGCTGTTAAGTCCCACCATCTTCCAGAGCACGTTCAGAAATACCTATCTTTCCTTCAGGTTGGTGATGAGGATGAAGGTCATTCTTTATGGGACCTGAAGGATGCCCTGACCCTCCCATATTCCCTGGGGGTCAACTTGCCATACTTCTTCCATGCTGGGGAGACTGGTAAGCATGAAGACTCAAGGCCTGTTATTGCTTGCAGAGGCAAGGCTTCTGTACCTAGAGTGTGTGTGTGTGCATGTGTCTATACATGTGTATATAACCAGTTTTCCCTGTGTTTCTCCATGTATCAGGTTGTTGACTGTAGCATTCTTACATGGCACCTGCCCTGCCTGCTCCCTGCTCTCGACTGTAGGCATCATGTGGCTCAGCATCTCTGCCCTGTGTGTGACACAGAGCCATGCTGCAAGAGTTATTCTGGTAGCCATTTCCTACCCAGAGCAGTGCCCACCTCCTAATCACAGTGGCAGCAGAATTCCTCAACCATTATTTTACATTTTAAGGTGAAGGCATGTCTGAGCCAGCCTCAAACCTTATCTGAATACACTCATCAAAGTAACTGACCATTACCTTTCATTCCTAGGGCAGCATATTCCTATTGGCAATCCACTGTTCAGTCCACATGGGTGAGGTTTACCTTAACCATGTGTGACAGCTGTGTCTAACTTGTGTGTTATGCTTACTGCATGTTGACATCTATAGAGAAGATGGCTACATCTGAACTAGTTACCTTAGGTTCCCTTTACAGATATGGACAGCAACAAGCACTTCTAAGGCACAATATATCTCATGCTAATGCATAGGCTATTCGTCAGAAATTATTACTTCTCTCCATTGAATATCAATGCAGACCAGCATGATTAGCTTAGCTGTAAGAGCAATACTGTGGACATCTAAAACCAGGTGAGATAAGTAGGTATCTCTATGCTGAGGAATGTCCTGGGCAGATTTGGATCCCTGTTTCACTGAGAATGCAAAGTGGGAACTCGGAGCATGAGCAACCCTCCTACCTTAAAACTATGACATTTATTAAAGAAATCATCTAGCAGTTTTATGAGAAGATTTCTTATCTGAGACAATTTATTTCCTCACAGCACTGCAGTGATTCTTACCTGTCTTTGCTCAGACTGGCAGGGCACCTCTGTGGACAACAATGTGCTGGATGCACTGCTACTGAATACCAGTCGGATTGGCCATGGACTTGCCCTCATTAAACATCCAGTAGCCAAAAGTTTGTCTCTGAAGAGGGATATTCCTGTAGAAGTCTGCCCCATCTCCAACCAGGTATGTTGGTAAAAGCTTAGGTCTTGGGCTGGGACAGAGGAATGGAATTTACCATGATAACAGGAGGCTGAGGAGCAGCTGAACTTTTTGTTGCACCTAGGCTGGCTCAGTTTTCTTTGCACCATGTTACATTGCAGTCTGCCATGTAGACACATGCTGTGTATATATAAGGCTGGTAATGCCAGTCAGTTCACAGTCATTTAAATTCCTATCCAGAGGAACATGGGAAGGCAATCCTCCCTAGTGGAGGTGAGGCCCAGAGCCAGGGAGGTACCTAGAGAGACACAGTGGAAAATACTTCAAAGTCAGAGGCTGAGAAGCTGGGATTTGTAACTGGAAGTCTTTTGGTTTTGTAGAATTCATAACCAAGGGGAACTCTTTTGCAACACATTAGCATGGTGCCCATTGTCCCCTGGGTGCAGCAGAAAGGGTGCTCTGGGGTAGAGATGTACCCGTGTGAGCCTTGAGGGAAAGAACCCTGTTACCAGCTCCCAGATGCCCTCACAGTCAAATTGTCACAAATGAGCAGAAGTTATTCACCCCACTGGCCTTGGTTTAGGTGATTAATGTAAGAAACCAATCTCCTTGTGTAGTCAGTGGAGACAAATAGGCTCCTCCTGCAGCAGTTCAGAGGAGAACGCCTAGCATGCTCTGAAGAACCCACTGGAGGCTCTTCCTCCCTGATGACTACCTGCTGACACAAGCAGCTAGAGGAAGCTAGAGCAGTGTGATAAGTGCCATCGTGCAAGCACAGCTACAGCAATAACCTGATGTTGTGTTATTTCCCACCCTTCCCTGCCAAGGTCCTGCTGCTGGTAGCCGATCTGCGGAGCCACCCTGCAGCTGACCTCATGGCTGAGGGGCACCCCATTGTGATCGGCCCCGATGATCCCCCTATCTTTGGGGCAAGAGGAGTCTCATACGACTTCTACGAGGTGTTCATGGCCATCGGAGGGATGAATGCTGACCTGAGGACCTTAAAACAACTTGCACTCAACTCCATAAAGTAAGCTACTCACCTCTCTCATCTAGCAATAGCTAAGGGGGCTATCAACATGCTCCCTGGAAATCCACTGTATTTGGGCCTTGCCTCCAGTCTCCTCTGCCATATGAACTGGGCTTCCATTAATCCAAAGTCTCCTCTGTGTGTCTCCTGCAGAGGCAAGACAAAGGGACCGAGAGACTCCTCTGCCTGTGCTCTTGAGTGCCTTTCTCTAACTCAGCGTCTCAGTTTATCCCCCCTTTTCCATCCTTTGCAAACTTGCCTCCAGCACCTTGTTCCGGATATGGGAAAAATCTTAGGCCTTTGCATCACTTGTCTATTTCTGTCAAAATTGACTTGCTGTGGTGTTTGCTATGGCTCACTGGGGAAACACAGGAAAATAATCTACCAGCATGTAGCTTGCGTGTGTTTAACCACATTTTCTATGTATCTAGACAGCTCTGAATGTCCCAAAATAGTTTGGATATGGTGCCGAGGACCTTTCTGCACATTCCTGGACTCTTGCCTGTTTGCCAAATCCTGTGCCAATCCTCACATCAATCCCAAGTCCCTGCATGGCCAGGGAAGACAACAAATATTCATTTCTTACCAATCTGGATCAAGCCCAGGGCACATTTGAAAGCAGTGCTCTCTCTTCTGTACTAGTGTCCAGCTTACGCAGACTGAGCTGTTTGTCCACATGGTGTAATGGGGTAATGGTTTTAAACTAAAAGAGGGGAGAATCAGGCTGGAAAAATGCTTTACAATGAGGGTGGTAAAATACTAGAACACATTGCCCAGGGAGGGGGTGGATGTGCCATCCCTAGAGACATTCGAGGCCAGGCTGGATTCTGGGCAATCTGATCTAGTTGAAGATGTCCCTGCTCATTGCAGGGGGTTGGGCTAGATGACCTTTTGAAGGTCCCTTCCAACCCAAACTATTCTACGATTCTATGACTCTGTAGCTATTGATACGGCCTTGTCCCAGCATGAGCCCAGCTGGCAGGAGCTCAAGGCTCTTTACACTGCATTACTCTGTGTGGTGTAGGCATGTCCTGCAAGAGTTAATCTCTTACTGCTTCCTGCCCTTTCATTTCGGTCACTGATCTTGAAATGGCTGCCCCCTTGTCTCTTGTCTGATACTGACTTTTCTCCTCCTCACAGATACAGTGCCATGCTACCAGGTGAGAAAGCCAAGGCCAAAGAGGTCTGGCAGAAAAAATGGGACCAGTTTGTGGCTGACTTCTCTGATAGCTTTTCAAGGGAGCTTTAGAGGGGAGGAGACACATCTCAGAAGGCATTTGGCAAGCCAGAGCCAGCCAGACCTATTGCTAAGAGGAAAACTGCTTCTTCCATTTGACCTGATCAGATGAATGAACCTCAAAAGTCTGACCTGGCAATGGGCTTCACCGGCTTAATACTAAGAATGAGCTGCACTATCCTGTGGAAGTCATGGACTGGAGGTAAAAGGGAGCAGTTATAGCAACAACAAAAGAACATCCTGCTCAAAATAGTCAAAACAGTTAAAAATTGCCAATGACCAAATCCTGACATCCTTATTCAGGAAAAACATGCTTTCTAATTAACTTTAGCAGGAGATTGCCAACATGAGGATCTCCAAATTTCGCCTTATCATTACAAAACGCAGACCTTGTCCGGAAACAGCTAAGACAAACATCCAACCATTTGGGCCACTGACCTTCAGGAGAGCAAGGACTGAAAATGACTCTTGTTATGTTTAACGCTGGGCCTGCTGCCAAAATAGCACTGCTAGGTCGAAGAACCAGTCATAGGTCTGATGTCTGCTATTTCAGGACCTACCATGGCTGGAAACAAACTGATGGAACTTGCTCCCAGAACATTTAAGCCTGGTTGCACTG
This sequence comes from Nestor notabilis, assembly GCF_000696875.1. NCBI lineage: Eukaryota > Metazoa > Chordata > Aves > Psittaciformes > Psittacidae > Nestor > Nestor notabilis. Next base: position 17,378 of record NW_009909486.1, read on the forward strand.
TGATCCTGAAGTCCAAAAGAGGTGCCTCTGTTGCTGACAGGTTTTTTTACTGCAAAATCATTTCCTGTCTTCTGGTCACAAGGAAACCAAACCACTTTTCAGCTGAGAAAAACCACCCTGGCTTCCCAGATACAGTCCCCTGCACTGGGCCATGTTAACACAGACCTTTGCATTTATAGGAGACACCATTTAATTTCATTTTATTCCACTACCAGCCTTTTCAACCTAACTCAGAGTGCAAATGCACCCTTATTCAGCCTGTCAGACATATTTTCACCTTGTTGGAGAACTACCCTCACTCTGGATAACCACAGTGTTCACTTGGACCTTTGTAGTTCCCAGCTCTTTGGCAAAAGGTATTGCAGCAACTACACAATAAACAGTGTTTATGACAAGTAGATTCCCTTTCGTAACATCACCAAAAATATCAGGAGAAGAACTAATTGCAGGGAGAAAGAAATCTTAATCGAGGATGCTAAATAAATCCAGCAAAATCCTCTGGCACACATGGCGCAAGCACACAGCCAGGATCAGCCAGCGGCTCTCCCCAACTTCAGTACAATTATGCTTGTTTGCATCAGCCAAGGGAGGAATTACAAAAGTTCCTGCTGGAAGACATCTCCCTCCTCTGAGCTGCAGACTTGTGAGGACTGTCATTTCCTGATCTGACCAGCTTGGGCAAATTTGCTCTCTTTATGTTTGCTGCTAATTGTCTCAAGCTGCCTGGCCATAGTGTTTATTTCCACTGACCTTGGCTAAAACACCTAAGGAGGAGGCACGTATACTTCCTACAGACCTGGATGAGGCAGCGCAGCCCTGTGTTAAATTGCCCACATTTCACAGGCTGCAAGCTCATGTCTAGTTACCCTAGGAAAAAAACCCCAACAAACACACTATAAACCCCATAACAAAAAACCAAATAAACCCACAACAAACCAAAGGCTTCTACATTGCAGAAGCCAGCAACACAAACCACAGGAAGCAGAAGGTGAGAACCCAGTCACACACCTCACTAACCAAGGGGGTTGAGCATCTCACACCCCAAGGCTTTTTCAGCTACAGCTGCCTCTACTCCAGCTCTCTCTGCCCACACCTTCCTCTGAAAAACCAGCAGCTAATCCTTACAGGCTGGCCTTTATGCAGGTTTGGTCCTGGGAACAGCTTTATACTGGAGGAGGAGCCAGAGTAGAGCCACCTTCCCTCCTCCTCCATGGGTGTTGGGTATACAGCTCAGTCTAAGGTCCCTAAGAAAGGCTTTGGTCATGGTCAGACTATAAATGCTGACTTGGGAAATGCCTTATTTGTAGTGCTGAGGAAAACTACTGCAAACTGGTGGAATGGCTGCTAACCAGTGACCCACAGCAATGTCCCTCTGAGCTCCCCAATCCTTCAGCTTTGCTATATGTGGATGGACAAAGATCTTTTATTTGCCATGAATTGATTCTCCCTTAAGTGAGCCTCTTTGCTGCCAAGGTTAAGCTAATAATGTAATAATAATAATTAATAATAAGCCAGTGTGGGAGGAGCTGAGATCCTCAACACAGGCTGACCCATGTCCTTTCCTTTTCTTCTGCAATGGAAAGGTTTCAGCACTTCCTGCACATGGTCTCTTGAGGGCTTGAACCACTGACGGCTTTTTGGTTACCTATAGTCCCCCGTCCTCATTTATCCACATTAGCATTAGGGCTAGATCTTCTGCTTACCAGACACTTGCTAGGACCAGTTTACCTGTGTCCAGTTTGTTCTCGCCTTCCTTGGAGAAGCCTGTTGTGTACTTGGCCATTTACCCACTTTGCATTTGGAACTATGGTGTGATGTGGCCCATGGAGCCACCAGCAAGCGGTGCTGCTCAGGATTACAGCACAGAAATCACAGGGGAGTTAAAATTGCACAGGTCTGAGGCGGTCTCCAGATGATCACCTCAGGACTTGCCTCTACGGTGCTGTTTGAATTTGTGGCTCAGCTTCTGCTGAAGGTTTCCATCTTAGGGTTGGTCAGAGAGCAAAAACTTTTCCATCCTGATCACATGGGTTTAAATGTGAGCCTGAACTGCATGGGGAAGCCTGACTCCAGTCATGTTGCCTTCCTTGGATACCTCCTTACCAGGTGTGGCGGCTGGGCATTCCCAAGAGTCCTCTGGCAGTAGATGGGCTGTAACCATTTTTAGGGCCTTAGTGAGTCTGACAGATGGAGAGCCAGCCTGCTTAACTGCTGGGGATTAACTCATTCGTAGAGTGGGCCTTAGTTAGGAGAAAGATGCAAATTGGGAAACCCAGACAGCATCTTCACATGTCCAGCTCTAGCTGTGCAAATCAATCCATTCAGATATCCTTTCCCTTACCCTCAGTACCTTGGCCCCTGCTCACGTTTGTTGGCAAATATATGGCTTATAATGCTTTCATGCCTGTCTCATTCAGAACATGGTATATATTTACATTTTTAAATGGGTTTTAATTGTGTTTAATTTCACCTTTTTTTCCCCTGTTAATAAGAACTGGGGATACCTGTATCTGATGTGAGGTTTTAATCTGGAATGTGCAGCAGAGGGGGATGTTTCACATCACTCAGCCTGGAGTACAGTTACCAGGGAGTCCGAAATGTCTTCATAGAATGCTGCAAAGGACATTCTGATCCATGGGGCTAACACACTGTGGAGTCAGTCTGAGCCACCTGGCAGAGGCATGACACAGGTCCTCCAGCTTCCCAAACAACACAATAGCTGCATCCAGCTCAGGGCTGTGTTTTCAGACAGAGACCACTCAACAGACACGATTTGCTTGTGATACCCCTCCTGCTGTTAAAGTTTTGTACCATCTTTATGGCAGTTACAGCATGGGAAAGTGAAAGAAACTACTGAAGGTCATTTTACCTGCTTTTAGCATGATTTTGACAGAAGGAAACAAGGAGAAGAGTAAATGCTACATGACAAGCCCATTTTTTTCAAAGCTGGCAAGTGCCTGGTGAAGTACCAGCTAACTGCCTGGCACAACTCAAGGCTCTTTGCCCAAAGTACTGGTGATGGGCATGGAAAGAAAGGGCCAGCCAGAAAACTTGAAAACCTGAGATGAAGGTGTTTGGACAAGCAGGGCTGAAGGCAGCCAGAAGTGTGGTGGAAGGCTGAGCAGGGACAGAAAGGGCCCCCCTTCAATCTCCATCTGGACTTGGGAGCAAGCAAGGAAACAGAGTAGGAAATCTATCTGTGATGTTACTTCAAGCAGCCATAGGAATATGCCAAGCCTAATGCTTGTTATCTCCCCCATCTGTCTCTCCCTGTGGCCTCTTCAGGCTCAATTTGTTTAAATGGGAGGTGGATGGAGCTTTGTTTGCAGCTCACAGGTCTAGCCTGTGTTTTGTTGCAGAGCAGTTCAGATGCCTTTGGGGCACTTTAGTGAATGAAATGTTTGCCTCTTGGTCACTCGCTGGCAGGAAATGGCTGATCCAGCACTAGTGGTTGCTGTCAAAAATCTTGCCAATAAAAACAGAGGAGCGAGGTAGCTGGTTGAAAATGGAGATAGGCCCAAGCGAGCAGCTGGATCTGTACATCATGTGAGCCTCCATCACTGCAGTGGGACTACGCAGATGCCTGATGCTAAGCAAAGCCCTCTGGCCATAAAACAGAGGGATACAGATGTGTTTTCCACAAGCTTCTGATGCTCAGCCTGCTTCAGGGTTTTTCTCCAGTAAGTTGCTGAATTAGTTTCTTCACAGGTAGCAGAAGGACATTTCTTTGGCCAGAAACCTGTAGCTCTAATTGGCTCAGTATTTCTTTCTTTCCAGGCTTGCAGCAGCCGTTGCAATCATGGCAGGCCTATCAAGTGTTTTCTATCCACTGAGGGTTAGGCAGGTGAAGGGTCTGGCTCTCAATTCGTCTGGCTTGTCATTTTTATCAGGCCGTGTCCTCCTCCTTTGGTCATTACAGGATAAGAAAGGTATTTTACTGTATTTTCTCAACCTTTAGCTTGTCCATCATTCCATGAGGAGGCTGCAGCAGAGAAAAGAGAAGAGATAAACCGAGGGGGAAGGGTTGGTTCAGGCCATTAGAGCCTCTGCGGTAAGAAAAGAGACAGAAGGTATGCCTGCTTTTGGGGGGGATGTTAGAAAGTCAGGAAGAGGGGGGTGATGACAGGGCTACGAGTCCAGGGAAAACAGAGCTGCAAAGTTTACGTAGGAACCCACGGGAGAAGGCTGCGGGCAACTGCCTGTTTTCCTTGTCTTTAAAGGCAGCTCTGAAAGGGGGTGGGGGAAACATCCCAGCACAGCGTAGACAGGGGAAGAAGAGAGAGTCTCCTGTGGGCTGGTGTGAGAAGGGCAGACAGACCATCGCCGGGGGCATTAGGGAATACGGCTGTTGCCAGATGTGCCTGCAGAAGAAATCGTCATGTCCAGCCATGTGTAACACACAAAATGGGAAGATCCTAATACAGTAACAGAGAAAGTATCAGCTCTTGAAGGGAAAATTACACTACAGGTCATTCAGCTAAAGCCTGCCTGCTGGTGCTGGGCGTTCCGCTGGGAACACTCGCTGGGGCCCTCCACACGCTTTGGGGGCACCCCTTCAGCGGTGGGTACGCCCCGGCCGGCACCACCAACCCTCGCTAGGTGCCACATCCCTGTGGCAGCCCAAACCACACCAACGCTTTCCGAACGTCTGACCCGCGGCAGGAGAACGCTGCAAAGCGTGCGATAGGGTCAGCGGGGCCACCGCCGCCATCATCAACTGCATCCCCTCCTCCCGCCTCAGGTGAGCGGCGGAGGCCACGCCCCCTCCCCGCGCGCCCGTGCCGTGGTGCGGAGGCGCCCCCTGCTGGACTCCGCTGACACCAAACTCGCACAGACTCATAAGCCAGGCTGGAAAAGACCTTTAGGAGCATCAAATCCAACGAGAAGGGAGAACAGCAGGTCGCAGGTTTGGATACGATGCGGGGAAAACACCCCATTCCAGTGCTTTGCCACCCTCAACGTAAAGAAGTTCTTCTTCACGTTGAGGTGAAGCTTCTTGTGTTTTAGTTTATGGCCACTGCTCCTCGTTCTGTTGCTGGGCACCACTGAAAAGAGTCTGGCACCATCCTCCTGGCACCAGCCTCTCAGATATTGATATGCACTAATGAGATCCACTCAGTCGGCTCTTCTCTAGACTAAACAGGCCCAGCTCCCGCAATCTCTCCTTAAAAGAAAGATGCTCCGGACCCCTCATCATCCTTGTGGCCCTCTGCTGGACCCTCTCCAGTAGCTCCTTGCCTTTTTTGTACTGAGGAGTCCAGAACTGGACACAGCACTCACCAGAGTCAAGTTGAGGGGGGAGGAATCACCTCGTCGACCTGCTGGCCACACTCCACCCCAGGATACAACCCACCCAGTTGACAAGCAGCTGTATTGTTAAAAAAAAGGCTGTAAAAATATGACAGCCCAGTCTCCAGACAGAAATCACAGTAAATCAATTAAAATTTTTCTGTGTCAGGAGCAACCACCTTGGTGGACAGCTGAAAAATGCTCAAGACCAGATTCTTGTCTTTGTCATTCATTATAGAAAGTCTTTACCTCTCTCTAACTGTATTGTTCATCAGCAGCCAGGGGACATGAGGGTTAGAGGTCCTCAGGTTGTAAGTGGGAGCATAACTAGTTGTAAAGGTGTACTTCAAAGTAGCCGTAACTGGCTCCATCGTACTAGCAAAAGCAGGTTTGAAGCCCAGCGCTGCAGGGAACTTAATACTTCCAGTAATGTTTCCAAGGCCAGCATGAATTTTGCCAGAGCAGGAGGAGCTGCAAACACTTCTGAGAAATTAAAGAGATCCTGGCAAGTTGAGGAAATTATGTAAAACAAACAGTAGGTAATTCACTTAAGGCAAAGGCGCTTAAGGAGGAATAACCATCTGTGCAAATGCATAACCCTGCATTACCAGTGCTTTTACAGCTCTGCAGGAAGGGCTCTGAGTGTTAAAGTGGGTCAAAAATGAATTAAGGTTGGTATTCATGGCAATGGAAGCATAAAAACAATTACACTGTTTGTGTAATCAGTGTCTAAAGTCATATGTGTTAAACCTGCCATATTGCACGAGTCAGGACATCTCAAGCCTAGCCAGAAAGCAAACAAACACTGTTTCATCTCCATGGAGGTGAAATGAACTTTTTGTTTTCCACAGGTCTGGAAGGCCCTCAGCTGAATTCAGTATCAAGATTTCTGCCCCATGCTGCAGGAAAAGAGGAAGACCCTTGGACACAGCCCATGAGTCAGCAAGAAAAAGACCAGAGTTCTAAAAAAACTTTATGATCTGTGCGAAAAGGTCAGCCTTGTTTGAACTTTTTTGGAGAAGAGAAGGCTCAGGAAAGACCTTATAGCAGTCTTCCAGTACCTAAAGGGAGTCTACAGGAAAGCTGCAGAGGGGCTTTTTAGAAGGACATGTAGTGACACGACAAGGGGGAATGGTTTTAAACTGAAAGAGGAGAGATTTAAAATAGACATTAGGAACAAATTCTTCACTATGAGGGTGCTGAGGCACTGGCACAAGTTGCCCAGAGCAGCTGTGGCTGCCCCATCCCTGAGTGTTCAAGGCCAGGTTGGACGGGGCTTGGAGCAACCTGGTCTAGTGGAAGGTGTCCCTGGCCATGGCAGGGGGTTGGAACTGGATGATCTTTAAGGTGCCTTCCAACCCAAACCTTTCTATGAGTCTACGAAAACACACCACAAGACTTGAGTTTGCATAGAAAAGACTGTGCAAAGACAGGGCAGCAGCTGGCAGGGGAAAGAAGTTGCAGTGAAGAGGCTTCACATGGGCACTGTGGGCAGGGTAAGTTTTAACCACCCGAGACTGGGACCA
>NW_009909486.1:24482-24692 GCF_000696875.1 Nestor notabilis
TTTACCCCCCGGAGACGGGGACCAGGCGACATTCTCTCGACACTTTTGTAGCCATGATGCCTGCACCACACAGTTGCCCTCACAAAACTGAGTCCCCAGCCCTTCGCTTTTGTGAACAGGTCAGATAAACCGGTGGAATCGCTTTGTAGGGCGTCTAAGCCTTTCACTCCAGCCTGCCCAAACCTCTCCCACCGCGGGGCTGCTCGTACA
>NW_009909487.1:0-311 GCF_000696875.1 Nestor notabilis
TAGAGCTGCTAAGATTGAGGAGGCTCAGATGCACTTAGATTGGCAGCATAAGGGTGAGTTATTTTTAGTTCGGTGGGCCCATGACACCTGAGGCCATCAAGGCAGAGATGCAACATATAGATGGGCTCGTGATCGAGGGGTGGACTTAACAATGGACACTATTGGCCAGGTTATTCATGAATGTGAAACATGTGCTGCAATTAAGCAAGCCAAGTGGTTAAAGTCTCTCTGGTATGGAGGACGATGGCTGAAGTACAAGTATGGGGAGGCCTGGCAGGTTGACTATATCAACCCCCCAGCGACCCCCTCGA
>NW_009909488.1:0-1874 GCF_000696875.1 Nestor notabilis
CGTTACTGGTCTCCACGTGGACATTGAACCCCTTTCATAATTGTTCTTTCTGTAAGTTGCTTTTTAGTGTGGACACAGTCTCTTAAACTTCCCTGTTCTTTCCTAGATAGACTCTATAGTACTCTATAGATAGACTCTATAGTACAATTAAAACTCTTTGCTGTTCTGAAAAAGATTTGTTCCAGATGAAACACTTTCCATATCGAGTCATTGCTCTGCTGTCTTGTGAAGACAAGTAAGGCATCATTCTCAATCTCCTTTTCTCAAAAATAAAAGCCTTTTATTCTGTCTTCTTTTTTAAGCTTCAGTGAATTAGACCTTTTTATCTGAATAACCCATAAGAGGGGTTTATTCAGGTTTATTTTATTAGTAGCATTGTTCCTACGTAGATGTAAGTAATGCCATTTGATGTATGGCATCATTCTATGTCTATTTCTGTATTAACAATCGTGTATAGTAGCCTTTCTCTTTTTACAAGAAGACATTAATGAAACCAGCACTTTCTGATTCCATTCCTCTTTCCCCCCATAATTGACCTCTGCTGCTGTTATTTCTCTCCATGCAGGTCTAATGAAAATGGACAAATCTTTCTGATTACTTTTGGAGGGTCATAATGGATGCTTACAGTAGGAATCTCATGATAAAATGTTAGTCACGTGGAAGCAGAGAATGGTGAATTCTGCAGACACGTACCATGCACCATATAATGCTTGATGTGATTTGCTCCGGTTTGTTTCAAAAGCCTTGGGGAGAGGGTTAATGAGGTAGTAATATAACAAGGAAGGCAGAAAAAGGAAAATAATGATGATGTTGGTAGTTTCACTTTGAATGCTGTGAATGCCGCTTTTACTGAGATTATCAAAATACTCACAGTGCAGTTTGCCTGGACAATAGGAAAAAAGGGCCTGATAGGCACCTTGTGACCTCCTCAGTTTAGGAGTCTCAGCCATTGGGTTTGTGTCTTTCCTATTGAATAATGCAAATGGAGTTTCCTTCTCCAGTCTACTGCCTACGTGTCAACAGCAGAACAACTAAAAACCTTTCTTTTGGTTGTCAGAACAATGCAGTCTTGTTTCTGGTATCACTGACCTTTGCTCCTTCACTAGTGGTCTCTTCTGGTACGTTCAGCTTGTTTGTTCTCATCACACTGTTATTCTGTAAATCTAAAAGGCAACGCACTGCTTTGTTAAATGGCACAGGACAGCGGGGAAGGAAAATCATTGTACACAAAAATAACAGAATTCATCTAGACTGCATAGCAGTTCTTCCCAAATTACTCTTACTTCAAATACAAGCCAGAAGCAGCAGATCTTTAAAAGGAAAACATTTGACAGATTACATTCCCTAATAAGTCTCATATTGCAAAACAGAGGGGAAGACACTTTTAGAAAACTGTTCTGAAATCATGTTTTATTATGAATTAATGATGCAAACAGGAAAACAGAAACTCCATTACTTATCTGTGTTAGAATTCTTCCATCAAAGAGGAATTCAGTTTGAATTTTATTTTGTGATTTCTACCACTATTGTTTTGGTTTATATCTTTATTATTTTGTTTTAACTTGTGGATTCTTGTTGCCTAGAGTGCTTTAGAAAGAGCTGTGAAAACTTGGTGAAATCTATTTGGCAAAGCAAGACTGTCTTCACAAAAAAATTAATAAAGTTTGCCAAGCTCATGAGCCTAAGGGTTATATCATTTAAATCTTTCTCTTACACTCAGTGAAAAAAAAGAGAAAAGCCTTTAGAAATTACTTCTTTGGCACTCAGTACAAGCCTCTATTTAATTGTTCTTCCCTTTGGCATTGCTGCAGCTTACAAGGAATTTAAAAAAATCCACTTCTACAAGTCCCTTTAAGGTCCTATTCATATTCTAC
>NW_009909488.1:1884-24629 GCF_000696875.1 Nestor notabilis
CTTTTCTTAAATTGTTCTCCACCTCATTATATGCACAGAAGCCACCCCTCTCTTCCAGCCCAGTCCTAGCCAAAAAGCAGAGTGGCAGTTGTCGCCTTGTAAGCTTGGAAGCAATGTTGGTTCTCATGCTTGAAAACATGATAGTTTTTACACTCTATAGATGTTTGCTTTATACACATTTGTGTATCTGTGTTTACGTATGGCTGTACTTTCCAGCCTTCACTGTGAATCTACAAGCAAAACCAACAGAAAGCCATGAGATTTGAGGACATCAATTTGCTAGAGTTCAGTAGCCAACTGTTAATTGTGAATTTATTCAAGAGAGAAGATTAGTTATTTTAATATTTATACTTTATTCACTGTTCAAAATTCTAGCATAACAGCATTTCTGTCTTAGTAGTGATTTAAGATCTACCTATAATCTTTATTTTTTCTCTGTGTGACATTTGTTCTTTAGACCCAGAAAACAAGTTTTCATGTGTTGACTAAGTATTTAACATGAAGTATTTAATCAAAGACTAGACTAGCCAGGGTTCACAGTCATAAAAAAAAAAGGTAGAGCCTGATAGAATGACATTGATTCTCTGTCCTTTCCAAAGAGAGGCAACAAATTAAAAACAATAAAGTATAAGCTGAGGCACACAATGTTTTATTTCTGGTTAGCTAGGGAGAGTAATACAAGAGCCACAGGCAGGTCCATTAATCTCATCTGGCCAGATATGAAACTCCATGTATAACAGCACTTCACCTAGCTTCTGTTTTCTTTTGCTTTGCTTTGTAACCTTACCATAAAATTCATCATTACAACAAAAATGAAAAAATGAAAAAAGAAATTTTAGTGCTGTTCAAAATTATGCCCATAAAACATGTAAACTTTTTGCACACTACACAGTAAAGAAAAAGATTTTGCACATACACCAAGGAATTAACAATTATTTTTTGAAGTCCTGCTTTCTTTTGGACATTACATTTGTAGTCATACATTTTTCTAAGAATGAGGATGGAAAAGGAGACAGAAAGGTAAACAAATGTAACCTTTGTAATTCTTACTTTCCAGGTTAGCCAGGGTCTTGTTCAGCCATTGGTGTCAACTACAGGTGCCTCAGAGCAGCTTCATCTGCAGTTCCTTCTTATGGCATGGAGCATCATTGTCACACTTTTCATAAGGCAGGAAAGCAAATAAGAGACACTGGCCATAAAAATGTCCTACCCTTAGCTTCAGTTTCAAATCCCCCTGTCCAGCAGCACAGCAGGTGTTGAAAGAGTATTAACTCCATAACCAAGTCATGTCTATATCCTTCTAGTGGCTTAGATCATCAGAAAAAAGGTTTGTGAGGAGTGTCATTGGAGAATTTAAGTCCACTCTTTGCTCAGCCAGCCATTTAGTTTGCAGTGGTGGATGAATGGTAGATATGCAATGCATGACTGTTTTTCTTTTCTTCTTGAGAAGAAAAGGGTAAGGAGAGGCCTGTGGGAGGAAAGAGAGCTATCAATCAGCTAGGTAAGGTGTCAGTCAGGCAGCCTGACACAAGTAAAGGATAAGAAATGCCACATATGGATTCACAAAGGAGAAAAAAAAAAGGTCTTTCAGCTTCATGACTTAAACCTTCAGAAAAGATGACGTTGTGGTAAGCATCTGCTGATGCAGGTATTCACTGTCTGTAGCATAGCATGGAGGAACTAAGAGAAAGGTTGTTGTCCTGGTCTTCTGTCAGACTGCATTACAAGTTAGTCTGAGGCCTCAAAATCTACCAACAGCAGATATCATTTAAGAGCTTACTTGGAAGTTAAACTTCTGAACTTGCCCAACTTGTGTTAAGAATTAATCTAATACAAAGCCCAAGACTGTGAGAACAAGCAAGTACACTGTTTCTATTTCTCTCTCACCATCTACAAGAGTTTATCTTATAATCTTATTTAAAGTGTTGCCTATGACTACCCATATACTTAACAAGATCATCACACTGTAGATTCCAAATCAAATAGCATCCAACAAATTTACTTCAGTGCCTGTATCTCATGACTAATAGTGTATCCCCTTAAAATTCACAACATGATCAGGCAAATCAAAAGCACTACCAGAAACAAGAAGAAAACAAGGAACATTCTGTAAAAGCAATATATTTAAATGCAATCCCCAAAGCAGTCCTTACGAAATAAGCATTGTAGCTTCAAAACTAGTAACTGAAGAAAATGAAGGCAGTTGAATCCAGTTTTGTAAAGACATAATTAGGAAAGGCAGTAGGATGGTTTGGTTCACCTCTGGGATTTTTGAGTGCTTCTTGCATTTATAAAAGGGCCCACAATGAAGATGAAGTAGTGAAGAAGAAGGGATGTTTTCTTAGGAGATTGATTTTCACATTTTTTAAATTCTGAAAACTCCTTAAGCTGTTCAATTCTAGAACCCAGTAAACCTCAGGAGGAGGTTTACTGTATATTCAATACCTCTCCATGTCCTTGATAGAGGATTTGCTGCTGAATATGCTAGAAAAATGGGTAATGTATTAAGTGGGCCCTGTGTTTTTAGCAGGATTATTAGCCTTTTTATGTTTCAGCCTTCTGTATTAATACACCTTACTAATTATTTTTATATATTTTAAGTGAATCTTATTGTAAATTTCACATCCAGTAAACTTTCAATATGGAATATTTCTTCCAGCGAAAAGCTGGTTACCTTTCCTCATAGTAGAAAATGTAACTTCATGGGAATGGTAACAGGTTATCCTGAATGATGGGAAGTAATAAGCATTTGAAACAATTTGAAACAACATGTTTCATAGTTATATTTTGAATGCATATATTACATGATTCTTCAAAAGCTTCTGAAGATTTTAAAATACAGAATACAAGCGCTGAGTTTGAAATCTACTGCAGAGTAGTCTTAAGACCTTCCAAAAGCTATTGTGTATAAATTACAAAACTAGGATTAGATGAATAGAAAATACACATAGAAAAAAAAAAAAAAAAAGGTGTAGGTGTTTGTAAAAAAAAAAACCAAACTGGAGGCACAATGAATGCCAAACTGAAATTGAAGGAGACTTAAAACGGTAGATCCCCCTCCATCCATCTCAGGAAAGCCAGTGATAGACACTTACACCAGTGTCAGTATTGCAATGAGTCAGCCCAAAAGAAGTTCTATCATTGATCTAAAAATCATTAGGTTAAATAAAGTTGAGTGGCTCACCCGTCCTTTTCCACCTCCTCCTCTGTAAATTGTTTCATTTGTTTTCAAAATCTTTTTTCCTAACTCTGGAGACCAGAAAGCTGTGCATTCTTTAAATGCAAACTAGGAAGTGTCTTGGCACCCCATTAAGCTTCAGCCACAGGAATCAGGAGTAAACAACTATATAGTGTAGTCTTAGTGATTGAAACAGTTGCTATTTCAATTTTTATATGGAAAAAAGAATGAAAAGGTCTCATGATTGTGAGTGTTCAGTTTGGCACCATAAATAAAGGTGGTTTGACAGATATCAACAGTCATTTTCTCCCTTTCAGGAAGAGTGTCAGAATAGTACCTGAAATCTAGGAAGTCCTAAAGTCAGAGAGAGCTCATATGTTGCAATTACATTAAGAACATCTGCAGTTACTCTCACTCATTTTTCAGTTTTTGAAGGGAATATGGTGGACTTTGTGAACGTTCCTTCATCTCTTTAGTATAATACATTAATATAATTTTGGAACTTCTCTTATCCACTTTTTCAGCTGCATATGCAAGAATAGTTAGTGAATGCAGTTCAGCTTATTCATAACAAAAATTGTGACTGAAATAATTAGCTGTGTGATCCAATACCTAAAAGCCCAAAGAGTCAACTTTCTTAGCTATTAAAAAGTTTTCTAAATGCCTGGAATGAGGCATTTAGAGGAACATTTGGGAAATTTCTTCCTATCATTAGTAGTTACAGAAATATTTCATGTTTTGTCCTGATGATTTAAAAAAAAAAAAAAAAAAGTAAATAAATAGAATAGCAGAAGGAGACAGGGAGAGAAAGAGTACCTGGGCCTATTATTCTTGTTGCTTTTTATTATTTGACTGTGGGCAATAGTACGTCCCTTCATCAAATGGAATTGGTTGATAGGAGGTTTCATTGATGATAGACCTGGTGATGAATGGGACAGGTAATTTAGTACCAGCAGATACAGATAAGGCTAAGGTACTTGATGCCCACTCTTCCTTGGGTTTTATCTGCAAGGTTTCCTAGGCTCCTGGGAAAGGAATGAAAGAACTTCCATCAGTGGAAGAGAACTAAGCCATGTGGCCCTTGAAAAATTTCTATGACACGTTGAGGGTGACTAGAGGTCTCATCAATAACATTATGAGGCTACTTTCAATCATTTTTGAAAGACTATGGAGATCAGAGAATGTCTCAAAGAAATGCAGATGTTCTACCCATATTCACAGAAATCTGAAAAAATAGTAAAAGGACCTTCTAGACAGCCAGCCTCACCTCAGGTCATTGTGAACTAGATGAGTGAGATACCAGATAGCTGAATTGTCAGGCCAAGTAGAAAGCAGTTTAGATTGGTACTGTACCTGCAGGCTAGTTACAAGTGGAGTACCTGGGTGGTCTATACTGGGGCCTCTCCTGTTCAATATCTCTACCAACAACATAAGGAGGAAGATGGAGTGCACTCTCACCAAGTTTGCAAAAGACACCAGACTGGGGATGCAGTCAACATGCTGAAGAGCAGAGCTGCCTTTCAGAGCGAGCTAGACAGGTTGGAGGAATGGGTAAAAAAGGAACTCATGAAGAACAAATGCAAGGTCCTGTCCCTTGGACTTCACTGGTGTTAAACAAAGCCTTGAACTGCAGAAGTGTTTCATTTACAACAAAACCCTGTGCTGGGCTAGATGTTAAGACAAGGGGTAATGGGTTCAGACTTAAACAAGAGAGGTTCAGGTTAGATATAAGGAAGAAGTTCTTTACTGTGAGGGCACTGGAACACGTTGCCCAAAGAAGTAGTGAATGCTTCAGCCCTGGCAGTGTTCAAGGCCAGGTTAGACAGAGCCTTGGGTGAAATGGTCTAATGTGAGGCTTCCCTGCCCATGACAGGGGGGTTGAAACTAGATGATCTTAAGGTCCTTTCCAACCCAAACCATTCTGTGATTCTATGATTCTATATATATATATTCATTATTATATGAATATATGCACATTATATTACTAAACTTATGACTACTCCCCGTTGTATCTGATATTGACCTAAAACTGGTTATTTGCTTGTTTGTCTGAAGAAGGAACAAATGGCAAAATTACCGACAAAATACATCAAAGAAAATTCAAATCTAGTGAAGTGTTGAAATCATGAATTCAAACAATGCATGTCAAAAAGACAGGTTTTTGATATGTAAGATAAAAAATGGTTTTGTAGTAACCATTCGGTTATAACTGGTTTTGCCCAAAATTTAAAAAAAAAAAATTTACACGTCTCAAAGCAATTTATCTTTAACTGCTTTATGTACAATTTCTAAAATATTTGAGATGTCAACGAGAAACACCTTAGTATTTTTGATTTGCTAGTGAACTAAAAAAGCAAAATTTTACACATATTTGCTGAAGTAAATATCCTGAGAGACATTTGTTTCAGGCTGTAACTTTGTTTATGTCTTCATTGTTCCAAGAGATTGCAATGTGGTTTTGTGGGAAAGTTTATGATACAGAAAACTGTATAAACTAGAAGGGGGAGCCAAAGCATCACCAAAATTCTTTGTTTTCCTTCTTCCTCTGCTACTGTGATAGTTTGGTGCATGTTTGTGCATTTAAATACAAGTGTTTTCTTATGTCTTATTCTGTCATTTGTTAGCATGCTATCTGAGGTATTAAGATACTATTACTTTGAGAAATCAGCTGCAGATGGATTACACTGAGCTCAAAGTATAACTTCAGCTCCTAGTTCTATAAACAAAAAACATGAAATTTCCAGACTCCAAAGATGGATGTTTCAATAGGACAGGAGAAATCCTGTCTACTGTTGTGAAAGAAAAAAATAATGCTGAAAGTAATTTAGACTCAAGGAGCAGGGTCTATAAACAATAGTCCAAGTACAGTGTAGGATTTGAGACTGAAGAATGGCAGGAGAAGCAGGGGTGAAATCTAATCTTTTCTTTTTCTTGAAAAATAAAATAGCAGAAAAGGAATTATGCCAAGGTGGACAAAGGAATGGAGTCTAACACCAAGTTTATCGAAAAATGTCCATATAAATTCAATCGAGATATTCCCAGGCAGGGTGTCTCTCTCCCAGAGCAGCTATTTTTTCTGGGAATACAAACACAAAGAAATCATCAGTGGGACAATTTTACACCCTCATACAGCAAGTCCATAGTAGAAGGTTTTGCATAAATTGCCCTGAAAGTATCAATCAAGAGAGGAAAAGGATGATTGCTTAATAGCTAAAGTGTTAATGTGCATCTGGAAAAAGAAATTTGAAAAAGGGGAAAAAAGGCATGAAAACAAAACAGTCTTGTTGGCATAATGGTATAAATACAAACAGAATGCTACCAGAAAGTATGTTCACTTTTAACTTCCATGAGGCTGATTCCTACTTCCAGAAAGATTTTCTCTGATGCCTAAGACTCCTTACCTGAATGAAGGGCAAGGCAATTCATTCACATGTGGAAACGAGAGGAACAACATCTACAGCAACATCAGCAAGAAACTTAAATGCACATTCAAAGAACAGTTTAAATCCTTAATTGTGAATTTCATGAAATGGCAACTTTGAGATGCAGATCAATGAAAGGCAGGATTGATACAAGGGCAGGTATAGATCCCTCCATGTATTAATTCACTGGACGGGATGTGTATATTGCTTTTTGCTGCAATTGCTTCTGAGACCAGGACTCTTGTGATCCACTGGCAGAAGTACATTTTGTCATGTAAAATGGAGTCTTTCTCTGCTGGTAGAATTTCTCTCATGTATCTCTCAGCAGAAATCTCCCCTGACATATCTGACAGTTTTTTCTGCAAATATGTTAATGTGAAAAAAAAAAAAATCCAAAAAACCCCACCTCAGATTTCTTTTCTGAGACAGACATGCTCTATTTTCTGGAATATCTAAAAGCATTATCAGAGTGTTAATGAGTTCTTTCATATTAGCAATGACATAAAATACCTTTGCATAAATCAATCATTCACTGATTTCTAACTTGACTAGAAGGCCAAATGTGCTTCTTATCATTGGCAGCATTGCTGAAGGAACAATTAAGAAGCACCCAGACTGCCCTTCTAAAACTGAATACAGCAAGCACACCCAGATGATATGTTTAACCCTGTAACTCAGAATATCAAGCAGGCAGGTGAGAGACTAAATATGATTAATAGACTGCAGCTTTAGTTAACCTACTGCAATGTTGGTGGGAAGTGGAGAGGGCGGAGAAGCTGTACTGCAGCAGTCAAATACACTTCTAGTGCTGTGTGTTAAGTATATGGATATTTCAGTTGACATAGTGGAGGGAGGTGCTCTGTTTCAGTGACCTCTTTAGGGACACATTGTTTGTGAAAGAACTGCTACTGACAATACTAGCACAGAAAAACATTCAAATAATTATTCATCACTTTTTTTCCCCCTCTGATTTCTTCTGTTGCATTACTTTGGAGTCATCACCAACTTCTGTATCTTCATATGGAAAAAACAGAAGCCTGGTCAGTTTGGCTTGTTGTTAATGAACCACTTACAGCGTGCACCACAGATAGCTGTGAAGACTGTGTATTTTGACTCATGATTCAATCTCACCTTGCTTTCACAGTGCTAAGTTAATATTCTATCAAAAAATAATGTTATAATCTGTAAGTAAAACTTATGAGGCATGATTATGGGGTATTTTTTGTAACACTGAAATTTTCTTTCCTTCAGGCCTAGTACATTAAAGAAACAGTTATTCATTTGAAAGTTTCAGAGGTAACTAACAGGAGACAGTTAAGCATCTTCTCATTTTGCATATGCGCGAAGCACTGATGTTTGATATTTAGTATTAATGAGTCTAGGGAACTCTTACTGTGCTAATGTGGTTGTACTTCTCACAAATTTAAATCTTTAGCACTTAGAACATTTGTACGTTTTGGTGAACATCATGGTAATGTAATGTGGAAGGCAGTGCAGTTCCACTGCTGGATCCTTGAATGAGGGCTGTGATTCTTGGGTGGCCTTCAGCTAACCAATCCCTCTTCCTCTCCAGGCTGCAGCTGGTGGTCACAGTAGTCCCTGAAAGAGAGGTCTCGCACACTAGCTCTGTCCTGAGAATACCCTCAGTGGTTTTATTCATGTCTTTAGAACAACTAGTTGAAAGCAATACTTCCTTTTTATCATAACTTATCTTTTTATATTAAACACAACACATGATGGGATAGGATAATTGGGAAATAGGAAATAACTACTGTCCAAAGGTTAGAGTTTGTGACTTCTAATTTTACTTCCGATCCAGGCATTATCTTGGCAATTCACATATACATATCCATTTCCATTCCACAAGGACTCTCAAAAGCTATAATTGTTCTGCTACTTAGCTATCCTGTAAAGAAATACATAAGGAAACATTTCTCTCCCTGAAGATACAAAAAGGTTGTTCTTTTTTCTTTTCTTCAAGGGGCATGTTTCACCCTGAAAGAGGAAATAGAGGAGGTGAGAATCTAAGTCTGCTTTTTATTTCACGTAAAGTCAATTCAATGAATGTTGTCCTTGCAATCTCCCAAAAGTGTCCCTAGGGGTTCAGATTCCTCTTTACAAGAGGTTAATGTTGCCATGGAACCTTGACATTGCTGATGAATGATGCTACATAAGAGCAAACCATTGATTTATTGCCTGCAGTGTTAGATTGAAATTTGTAAGAATGGACTATCTATGAACTTTTATAGACTGTTATTTGTAGCCATAGTTTTCTGATGACTGCTTCTGCTGGAAAAGAAAAGCTGATGATGTGAAGAGAAAAGGAAAAAAGAATATAACTTGGAAATTCTTAAGTACTGAGGGGCTGGAAAGTGGTGAGACATCGTCAGTCATTTGACCTTCAAGTGAGCAATGGAGGTGTTTATCATATAAAATAAAAGCTCTTTGGGAGAGTTCCAGCAGGGAGATGAGTGGGTCAATTTACTGCTTGGCTCCTGTCTGTCTCTGCTGCATTTCTGCATTCTCCACAGCTCCTAATAACACTAGCCAGGTCCAGACAGAAGGAAGAGTCTCTCTCTTGTCTCTACTTGCATATCTAATTCAATGCTACCACATTAGATCTGAATAACGCCTTGGTAATAGCCATTTTATAATCCCACTATCAAAAGTGAGACACAGCCCTACAGTGTTTGCACAGTTATTTCCACTGAGCCAAAAAGTGGTATTTCCATCATTTATTTTCAAGGTTATGAGACTTATAAAAGAGTTTTATATTTTTTCACTTTTCTCTCTCTTTACTTTTTATTCTGTATTAGTACATGTAGAGAGTTAAAATGAGACTTTTATTAAACAGGTAGTTTATAAGCATCATTTCGAATCTCATCTAATTAATAGAGATAACAGAAATAGCTTGGAAACAATTGGGGTTTAGTTTTTAAATATGAAAGTTGACCAAAACATATTGTGATTGTATATGAAACCATACTACTTATAGTCAACATTGTACAATCCACACATTGTAGTCTACACAGCTCACATAAAGTATTTGCAAGACATTCAGTGTGATTTATTTGAAAACATTAACTTAAATCCTGAAGATATCTAAAATATTTTTGAAAATTAATACATTCAGGAATTTTACCAGCCACAAACAACTTACAAACAGAAAGAAACACAGATGAGATCTATCAAATTGGTTATTATAACTCATACACTCCTATTAAGAGTCATGATAAGGTGTGTTTTGATAAATTATTTCAAGCATGTTCATTTTTGGGGGAGTGGATTCTTCTAATTTTGAAGGGTTTTTTTAATACAATTATATTTAGTAATGAGATTTTTTTTAACGCACTAACTGCAGTTCTGTGCTTTTATTAAAGAGGAATATAAGGAAAGGAATTTTTTAAGAATACATTTCCCAAGAGTGGAACATAAAAACCACAGACAAGATAAGGATCCTAACTGACTTCCATTATTATAAAACTAAGTGAATGTATCTTACTTTAAAACATATAGATACTGACCATCAGTAATGCCTGTCCTCACAAATCACTTCCTCACCTGACCACTAAACTACGTCAATGTACCTTCTGAGTTTATAAACACTTTTCCCACAGATGGTCTCTGTTATAGTATCTTCCTAGCTGGTTTACAATGTCAGAAGTTGCACATGGTAGTCATACCTGTCCAGAAAGAAGTATCTTTGTCATCTGGGATGCCAGGAAGTGTACTTGACTCCCATAAAACAAATTTCCCAAGGATGTCGCAAACCAGTGATGATATCAATGGATATCAATGCGGAAGTAAGAGTTTTGCTGGAAAAGAAAACAGAATAAAAGAAGCTGAAACGTAAAAAAAAAAAAAAATTTTTTTTTTACTCATTTCTCCTATTTTTCTTGATGTACGCTCACAGTAGGTGCTAGACAATTCTGAAAAAATACATATTTCTGGTGTCTGACTAAGATTATATATATTTTCAAAAATGCCTTTGAAAATACTTTTCCAAAAATAAACCTGGGTAAAGCAGTGCATTTCAGTTGCAACTCTGGGTATCTGATCTCACCTACTCAGTAATATACAGTTTGCCTAGCCTAAAAGCTCCATAGTGTGTTTTATATCCATGCCAAAACATGAGCAAGATGAACAGGTATGCTCCCTTACAGCACAAAGAAAGCACAGTACTTGACTACTCAGAAGTTTTGCCAATGCCTTTCTAAATACCTTGCATCATCAGATTATGGTAGATGCAAACTCATTACAAAAGTTGGAGCTAAGTAGCTGCTATCAACCCATGGGGCAGTGAAGTGTACAGGCTATATTCTTGCATTTCCGCCTGCAAAACTAAACGGAGATAAAGACTTTGGTGTTCTACAGAGCACGTATGTTGATTCACTTGATCAGGAAGGTGCTGTATCTGTTGTTCTTCAGCATTTCCAATGGCCAGCATGTACCAGCCTGCTCTGTTGCAGGAGCACAAGGAATCTAATGCCTGCTGGGGAATGCCAATGTCCATGTTGCACAACGAAAACACACATATTCTTTATGCCAGGGGTCCAGGGTGCCAGCCTGGACCAGTTATGGCTATGGGTCTGACTGCACTGCCAGATTCCCAGAAATCACAGAGAAAAGCAGTGAACTGGTAGCAATAATGCAGGCAAAGGGAAATCACAAAACTCTAAACAGAAGCTATGTTTCCATCTAGTTTACAAATTTATCTTGCTTATTTTAATGTGATCTCAGAAGCAAGAAGGTGGCAACCAGATAGTTTTAACAGATAAGTAAGGAAATGGCCTAAGTGTACAAGAATCTAATACACTGTCAAGTAAAATGCCTTACTGTTCACTGCTTTTGCATCTTTTCTTTTCTTACCTTCTTCTGTGCAGTGCTGGAACATTTATTTCCACTGAGAAATGTAATTTTACTATAATCAAAATAATGCCCATTTTGGTGCTTGATTTAATTGGAAAGAAACTTTAAAACTTTATTATTTCCTTGATCATTTGAATAAAGTCAAAAGATTTTCTTTTAATGAACTGGAAATACTTTTTGTGATTTGGGTTTTAATTTGAATATTATAGGAAAATATCTGGATTAAGTAGGTATACTGGATTAAATGTTAAGTGCATTACTATTTTCTACATAAGGAAATAAAGAGTTGCTTGGAAGACTTGACAGGACCACTTTCTATCATTTAAGGCACTCAAAATAAAAACTTTTCACAAAGTCATGTTGATGCTACCAAAAATGCTTTTCAGAAATAATTATGATGATCTTGTAATGTTTCATTTTTTACATTTTTGCACTGAAGCATTTGACATCCTGCCTTTAGAAATTATGCTTCTGAATATTATTTTTTTTGTATCCTTAATAATACAGTAGTATTTCTTAAACTATATTAAAAATAAAACATCCAAAGTGATCGAACATTTTGGTTAGTTAAGAGTTTTTTCAGGTTCTGTTTAGAATACAAAGGACACATATTTGCATCATTTTTGGATATATTTTTACTGTGTTCAGTTCCATTTTCTGCCTCACTGAATAAAAATAACTGATGTAATTGAAATGAAAATAATTCATTGTTGCTAAACTAAATATTTCAATTAAAATAAACATTCAATTTCAGTTTTTAGAAAGTCTTTCTCTCTGCAAGAAGGTTTTTGTGACGGTTTGGTGGTTTTGTGGTTTGGGTTTTTTTTCCTGTGATCATAACCTCTTCTTCAGTTTCAATGTCCAGATTCTCTGTGAAAGGGGATTCCATTTTCTGACCAGCATAGTAACTGCTGGTAGATAACAGACATGTACTTTGCAGATACATAAAAATAGCATTTGTTCAGTTGTTGCCATTTTATTTTTTTGTCCCAGATTACATGTTGCTATGTCAACATCCTGCCAGGTCCAATGGCAACAACTAGGTGCAGCCTAACATGCAACACATGAGGACAAGGTGTAGAAGCAGTGATCAAAATCTACACTTTTCTGTTTTGAGACAGCTACCCACTCGCTGTTATTTCTGGTAACAAATGTCAAAAGTGCTTACTGCCCAGCTGGCTCCCAGATTGGTGGGTGCTCCTTATTGTCTGTGACTGAAACTCATTTGGGTTCATTGTATGTTTTCAGAGTCCTCCTTTCATCCTAAAGGGACAATACAAAAGCCCCGCGCTATGTGACCACCTCCCGCTCCTGAAGTGTGGGTCATAGGAGCCCAGCAGTGCAGGGAAGCTGCCTTTGCCCCCTCCCATGAGGAAGTCTGCTGAAGCTACACAAAGCACCTTATGAGTAACGTGGGAAGAAATCTTTCTGGAATAACTTCAAGCATTATTTGCCTTCCTTCGTTTTATATAGAAAGCTCATGTTTCCTCAGATACCCTTCTTAGCACTGAAAACTAAAGCAAACTTGCTTTGTGACTTAACACATCTTAACTTCTTAAACCTCTGTTAAAGTCACAAGTTTCCTGCATTCTGTGACCTGGCCTGCACTATTTTCCAAGGTTTGTCTTATCTCCAGAGTATATTTGAATAACTGTCTAGCCAATCAGAGCAACCTATTCTAACCTTGTTTCGGTATTATTTTGGCCCATATAATTCATTCAAAGGAAAACAGCTCCCTCACCCATAGTTTCTAGGAAACCTTTTCTGGTAATTCATATTGACAGCAGAGAGTTCTGACATTTTATCGGTGAGGTGAAGCTGACCAGCTGCAGAGCTCCTGACTGATTTAGTCAGCCAACAAGCTGCTCATGATTCCAGCCAATTATTGACTTTTCCCTCCCTCCACTCTAGTTGAAGAGAAAAGGGGGAGGCATTCCTTACTGTTACATTTTCATTTTTACCAGTCATATTGAAGGCATACAAATGGACAATATCTTGCCTTTGAAATTTACTTTCTTAATGCAAAAGAATCTCAAATAGTTTTAAAGGAAAGAAAATCAGCACTGAGTTTAAACTAGCTGAAATATGAAGTAAATGAACAGATTTTATCTAACATTATTGGAAACATTTACTTCAATAGCAATGAGCTTCAGTCTTGTAAACAACCTGTGCGCGATCAAATGACCTTTATGATGAAAAAACTGTAACAATTCAAACTTAGCTCATTTTCATTCTTTAAGCCCAGAAGCACAGACTATGCTTCAAGAATCCTTGAGTTTTATGTATTTTTAAAGCCAAAATGCCTACTTGAAGTCAAGGACAGAAAATTTTCAATATTTCTCTAGTTTATCCCCACTCCAAAATGCAAAATATCTTTTAGGTCAGGGGTTGGAATTAATACCCCTTCATCTTTAGTAACAATCAATAATCCTGAATCCGATTAAACAGTAGTTGTCCCAACCCCACTTTCATGAGGCAAAATGGAGACTAGTATTCCTCTGAGGCAATTTTAATTGATGTCTATTTCTTTCTTTACCTTTTTTTATCTGCGACCTCAAGGTTATGTAAAAACCAATAAAATATTTTATAATGACTATCAAACTGGTAGTTTTCTTGTAGTTCTTGACAAAGGTGTGTGAAATTAATGTACTTTTGTCTGGTAAGGTTAATAGCCCATTTTCCTGAGGTGTCACATCTAAGAATCTCAAAATTTTCCATTTACTATTACAGTATGAGCTCATTTTTTCACTCACACTCATATAAATCTGAAGGTATTCCAAAGAAGGCTGAAATCCCACTGTATTGCAAATTAATAGTGGGTGTTGATTTCATGCCATAAAGTCAAATGCCAATGAATAACTAAGTATTGAGACCATCCTGCACAGTCATAAGATCATAGTTAACATTAGCATAGTCTAGCAGATATAATCTATATCCTGCAGAATCATTAGATGATGTTGCTAATTAGCACAATTTGGCTTCCTAAGCCCCTCAGACTGTCTGGGTCTGAGGCAAAGGACTTTCAGCAGAAAAACAAGCACTTCTCATAAGTGCAGATAACAGGCTAAGCAGTTTCTTTCACTTTTTGAGTCCTTTTCTGGAGTAACATGCCTGAGCCACATTCAAACTTTAAGAAAGCATGAGTATTTCTAGAACTGACATTTTCAAGCACCAGTGAATTACTGATTCATTCATCCTTGGCACTGATACATTATACCCATAATTGTTCTGCCTGAGGAGGTGACATTTCCAGAAATGGCAGTTCAGCATGGCAAAGGACACAACACTGCTGGGAAGATAAGTCAAAGGTGACAAGACCATGCAGCTGCTAAAGAACAGGCACTCCTCAATACATAGGCTGTAACCATAACTGAGTTCGAGTGTTGGACTCTTGATGGAGATTCAAGTCAACCAATGTCATTAATGCTGTTATCTGATTTCTGTGATATGCATTGCCTAACTCAAGCCTTTAAGTCTGCTGGAAGGCAGCCAGAGTTAAACTGAGAAAAGAGCAAAGGACAGGTAGGGAGGGCAGGTGAGGGAAAGGGGAAGGCAAAATGCTTTAGCACAAACCAGGCTGAAGGGGGCTTCTGATGACCAGGAAAAATAAATCAACACCATTATCATAAGAACTGCAGGATGGAAAAAATGTCCACCAACACAAGCATTCTCACTTCATTATGATGGCAATAAACCCCATCTAATTTACTGAAACTTGAATATCTGTGGTTGTTGCACTAGAGATCACCAAACTCAAAGTAATTATAGAAGTGTATCCATAGATGTCCAGTATGTGTAACTGTATTTGTTGCACATGCCATCCTACTTGTTATATAAACAGGATGGTATACATATACACATATACATATGCATACACATACACATATACATGTACATATACATACACATATACGTATACATATGTATCTACACTCAGTCATTTTTTCCTGTGTAAAGAAGCTATGTCTTATCATGTTCATGTATACGAGACAAGTATGTTTGAAGAACATGAGTATTTCCAGTGATGGACTTGTGAAATGAGCGCGTTTTCAAGTCTGTGTTTAGAGCAGGTCCTTTAACAAGAAAATGTATTTAAGTTAAGTTGCCTGTTTGAAGTGTTGTGGCTTCTTCAAACATAACTGTGAAAAACGCCTTTTGTCATTCCTCCCCAGCTCATTATGTTGTGACAAGGCAGTCGTGTTATATAACGTGATGTGACTGATACCAAATGGCATGTGAAAGATTTGATCTTTTTCTTTTAGTATGGGATGATCCTAAGCCATGAGCAGCTGGACTTTAGAGGGTCTTTTCTTTCTCTTTAAACAGAGGGAACAAAGAAACATTCTGTTTGATAGTCCTTCCATAAAAGCTCCGCTTATAAATATCATTAATATCTAGTTTACATATGTTAGCTGAAAAACATCTTTGAAATATGCAAATTTTTACTGTTTTCCTCTTTCCACTGCCTCAGTGAGAGCAGATTTTTAAGGCCTACAAAATACAGTTTGAGAAACTTCAGCATGTAATCCTGTATGGCTCACAGCATCGCATGGTGAGGTGCATACTGCATTGTCAGTGACCCACTGTCTTGACCCAGTTACTTTTCCACACTGAGAGCAGCAGGATAGAAGGAGGAAGGAGGGCACTGAGAAGGCACAAGGAGAGGGAGGGTGCAGCAAGGACGTAGGAGGCTGAAAAGAGGGGTTTTATTCCCTCTCCCACAATGTATTTTTGAAACTGTTGTTGTTTTGGACCTCTTGAATCCAGTGTGTTGAGAGAGATGCATCTTTTCAGATGTATACCAGGGAATTATTTATCTGCCATAAATTAATCCACCACAGTTTAATCTAATGACTGTGTAATTCAACTGCTCTTAATAGAGTTACCTCACAGATAGCACTGGCCCATCAGCATAATTGCTGCAGGTTAAGCAGCCTCAGAAACCAGGTTAACTGGAGATTTACTAACAAAGCCTAACAAAGATGGTTTTATGAAGAAGAATTAAAAAAAATTAAAACAGACTAGTTTTTCAGTTAAAGACTAACAACCAACCAACCAACCCAAACCCTCTCTCCTTGAAAAGTAAATCTTCACTGTGTTTTACTGACCTGGTTGAAACTGTTTTTATACTCACAGGTCAGCAGAAGCAGGTCAGAGAATTCTACATAAGAAAGAAGAAAACAGTGCAAATAAAAAAAAAAAATAATAAAATCCAGGAAACATTACAGTAGTTCATATTTATCTTAAATAAATATGTAAACAATGTGCATTTGATGAATGAGAATGCAAAGTAGTCATAATATTTGCACAACCCTCCCTGAAATTTAAGTGACCAGAATCTAAACAATGACAATGTCTTTGGTTTCATGTTAATGCTATCAGTGACATGAATTTTTAGTCATAGACTTCAACATGAGAGAGTGAACATAGCTTTTAAAAAACATTCATCAGAGAGAAGGTGAAACAACTCTAAACATTCAACTTAATGTCAAATGTACCAGTATGTTAACCTCACAACAAGATTTTTTCTAAAATAAGATACTGTGAAGTGACAAGATATGTAGTGTCATTAAAACACTTTCACAACTCTAGAAGATGAGGTCATTTTTATTTTTTATCTCACCAAAACCCATGTGGTAGACTCCAATTGGGTATTAAGCTCCTAAATTACACTGCTGAAGGAAGGTTGGGATTTTCCTGGATCAGTCCAAAATGTCTTCCAGAGCTCCATCCTGCTCCTGATAAAACTCCTGAGTTTATGATTCAGAAGACTGGTTACACCATGACCTATATTTCCAAGTGCTTCAGTTGGACAATGCTTATAAATTCAAATTGGCTCTAGGGAAGAGGGCTTTATAACACACACTACCAATTTCTTGGATTTTCAACAATGTATTTACATACTGAAGTGTTTCACTTACTGTTCGGTTGTCATGCCTTCATTGTGCTCCTTCAGCAGTCCTGCCTACACCTCACTCCTCTCTCACTTAACTTAATGGTGGTCCAAATAACAATGAATGTAAACGTCTGTTTTGAAGGCAGGGATCAGCTAAAAAATGGTATTGCTCTATACTGTCTTTTAGTATTCTGCCTGGGAATAGCTCATCTAGCACTCTGTCACATCCCTTTCCTGAATGTGTTCAACTTTATGTAAGTCTTACTCCCACACTGAAGTCTAGGAGCCAATATTGGTCCTGTCTCCATAACACTCCAGTCTATTGGGGGTTGACTCCATTTGTTGAGGCTCTGGGGATCCATTAGTCATTCATTGTCCAAGTAATATACAGCACTTGAACAGCAAAATCAAACTCAGAATTAATGGTAGCCATGACATACAAGCATTATCTAGGCAGTCTAGGAACAAAAAGAGAGAAGTCATATATACATATGTATATATGTCATGCTGGTCAAGCATGCAAATGCTGTAAAATGATTCATATTCTGTGTGTGTGTCAGCTCATTCAGGAATGAGAGAACTTTTCCTTTTAGACAATGACAAATGAAAAGCTTCTTTTTGTGAAGAAAAGCTATAAAGCACCAGAACTCTTTGTAGATTCAAATATACTGCAGGGTCAAACAGGCTTGAGTTTCCCTAATCTTTTTGGTTGAAGATTAACTAAAGTCCAATTGTGAACCTATTTGGAAGACTTGTATTTATTTGTAATATTAACTGAGTCTTAAGACAAGAAGAATAAAGAGTGCCTTCATTCCATGATAATAAAGCTCAGCTGTTCAATATTCATATCACTTAACAGAATTAGATTTATATAGCAGGGCCTTCAATGACTACAAAGCGTACAATTGCATCATGAATAACATTGTCAAAACGGAGCTCCAAAGCAGGACACTGGGAAGGATGACTGAGTTACAATGCAAATATCACAAAGAGAGACAATTATGTTGCAGTGTTTCACAGACATCATAATTCATGAGTTTGATTCAATTAGCCTTATTTCAGAGCTTTCTAAGTGCAAAAAAGGGCGCTTATAAGCCAGTAAAGCTTTAAAAATTGACTTCATACATGACTGGTTTGTGCTATAAGAAAGCAGGAGATCTACAGAAAACTTCCAAAATGACCTTCTGGTAAGTCAAAATTTGCAGAGTTGATGACAAGGTGAAGACGACAATCATACAAATTAGTGCCAGGAAGCTGGCTATGGAAAAGATTCGCTTGCTTGAACCATTTCTTCTTTCTCAGAGTCTCAACAAATTAGTTCTGCAGATAATACTTGCATTTTGAAACTATGTCTTCAAGGGATAGACTCATCCATGACTTTCTGCCCAATACATCACATTTAAGACATTGAAGACCAGATTCTGCTCACATAGTTACACAGATAATAAAGTAAATGAGGAGCACCTTACAGTGGAATGGTATCAGTGAAGAACTTGTGTAAAAAAAGCAGACAGACTAAGAGTGGATTCCAAGAGTAAAATTCTTCCAGAAGTGTACTAAGCATTCATCTATGAGGTGGGCAGAAAACTGAGTTCCAGAGATCTTTGGGGTGGGATGTTTTCCTAGGGGGCAGGGTAGAATCAATAATTTATTTTTTTTGTTTCAGATGAAGCCTCAGAAATCACAGTCTGTTTTGGAGGAAGAACAAATACTCTGCTGAAATTCCGGCTTGATGGGCTTTCTATCCTCTCTCTCCTCTTTTTATCTTCCCTCTCCTCCCAGTTTATTATATTTCTCTGCTTATCCTCCAGCCCATAAGGGATCTTCATTTGAATGACAGTCTTGGTGGTTGTCATTGTGTTTTGGGTTTTTCTGACAACATTATTGGTAACTAAATGCAAAATATAATTACAGGGTTTATTTCATCAGTATTTAAACATTCAGGCTGTATAAAGGAAAGAGTTCTTATGTCTGTATGTATACATATATGAAAATACATATACTAATAGAAATACATATTTGTGTGTATATATATACAAACACATGCATGTGTGTGATTGTTAACATTATTATAGAAGAGGCATTGCTTTTGTGACACTTATCTGTGATAATCTTAGGAGAGGGTTGTGTCACTCAGTTGCCCAAGCCTCTAGCTATTGAATCAGGTGCAAGGCAGGTTGCCATTTATAGTGTTTAATATGTTTCCTGTAAACGTGCAGGAAATATTTGTTTGAAGTTCTGAAGGAAACAGTATTGATGTTCACAGAGAAGCGACAAACTACTTGATGAAAGAAATCATTTTCAAGAAAGAGTCCTATGGGAGAAAGAGAGCCTGTTTATTTACATGACGATCAAAGCAACTTTCATATGAATTGATGCTAAATATTTAGTACTTGAGTGACTAGCAAAAAACACTCTAAACTTCTAAAGGAAAGAATAAAAAACAGGAGATGAGTCCTGGTGTATAAATATATATAGGTTTCTGTTGGCAAAAACTTTTTTTATTATTTGCATTACAGTAATGTCTAGGGTCCAACCTGTGATCAGAAACCCACTCTGTCACACTGTGTACACTTAGTAAAATATAGTTTCTTTCTGACAAGTTTATCATGTGAACAGGAAAAGGTCAAGGAGAACAAATTCACATTCTATTTGTCTGAACTTCTCTTATAACTTAAAAAAATGTATATTAAGTAAAATTGTCATGAATTAATACAAGCACAGTTTTAGTGGGAATTGCTGCATATGTCGAGAAAGCCAAATATGAACAGAAAACCCCATATATTAATTCCCCCTGATGAAAACTTCCCCTAGGTTCACTACTTATATTCTCATTTTCTCCTTCATCCGAAACAAATTCAACTAAAAAAGTCAAAATCAGAGATGAGCTGTCCTTATGCAAAAACACAGTATCTCAACAACATTCAGTCACAGACTGATCAAGCATAAAAGCAATACAAAATAGGGAGGAAGTTCTTCTTGCTGGTCTTATGTGGAGTCCAGGAGTAGACATCCATCCACTTGAGAAAACTGCCTCTGTGTGGGTTCCCAGACCAGGTTCGACCTGACCCAAAATAGCTGCCTCCCACTAGCAGGGATCTCAGTCTCCCTGCTTAAGGGTGAGTCCTGAGGTTTGAGGAGGAAGTGTGCCAAAACTAATGAATATATCTGACCACTGGATTTTCTTCAGCTAGGGAAGGAAAAGACTGAGAAATGGGTCAGTGTAATGTACTTCTCATAGTTCACCACCTTCTTCCCAGTATCTACCTGCAGATCCCAAACCTGCAAGACCTCCTTTTAGAAATAAGTAGAAGTGCTAACACACATTTGTGACTCTGGGACCATGATTAAGCTGGAGCTAGGCTAAATTCACACTTCCTCAATTCAAAAAACTTTGTCCTGCTATGTCTAATGTACTACTTTTCACTGTATGCTTCTGAATTGTCCTCATTTCTATAATACTTTTCCCAACAGTACATTAAGTGTGCCTTTACCATCTGCCACATGCAGTTTGATCTCTCTCTTGTACTTTGTTACTATTCATATAAAATAGCATATAAAGAGTAGGGAGAGTACGGCAGTTGGCTACATGCAGTAAACAAGGAGAAAAATTAAAAACAACCTGTAACAGACATTTATGAAATAATACTATTTGCTTTCTATTCCTTCACATGTTCAAAGTAGATTCTTCAAGCTACAGTCGTTGATACAGTATTCACTACTCTTTCTCCTTTTTTTCTTTTTTTTCCCACAAAGAGGAATGATTTTACTTTAAACTTGAATAGTGAAGACTTTTCACTCTCTATGAGGGTTTATAATAAGCATACTATAATACAAACTAGGCTATTGCAAAGAAACAAAAAAGCACCATTGCTTTAAATTCATAACATTGGGAAAACACTAGAAGAAATAAAAAAACCGCTCAGCGTACTAAGCCTTCTAGACAGCTTCAGGCACTGATCTAGAATGAGCTTAGGAGAATTGACTCCCTTTCCTCCTTTGCAATGCCTAATGGAGATCATGTGCTCCTTGGCACTAGCAGCTATAGACGTGAAACATCTACATTAATTCTCTGGGTGACCTCAGATGGGATCATTTGCCTGTCAGGGCAGAGCTGGTCCTGTAGGATACTTGCCCGCTTACGTGAAAAATTCTGGGCACTGATTTTAGAATTACAGAATCGTTTGGGTTGGAAGGGGCCTTTGAAGATCATCTACTCTAACACTCCTGCCATGTGCGGCGACACAAAGAAGTTTCCACATCTTACCTTGAGAGCTCAGACCCATTATTTTATTGTCAGAAAGATTTCCCTTAAATCTATCCACTTTTCCTCCTTCCAGTTTCATCTCATTTACTCAGATAACATTTCACTATTTGGCAACTAGGCTAAAGTTTTGCTTACCAGTAGTTCAACTACAGGTATTAAAGCTGTATGGCATCTTTTAAAATAAACTTACTTTTTAAATAACAGTTGATTGATGCCAAAATATTTCAAAA
This sequence comes from Nestor notabilis, assembly GCF_000696875.1. Classification (NCBI taxonomy): domain Eukaryota; kingdom Metazoa; phylum Chordata; class Aves; order Psittaciformes; family Psittacidae; genus Nestor; species Nestor notabilis. Next base: position 23,747 of record NW_009909488.1, read on the forward strand.
AATTGTATAGATTTTGTGTATTGTATATAGAATTGTATAGATCACAAGTGAAATTTGTGGCAACTATAAGAAAGCATATGTAGGCAGAGAGAAAATTAAAAAACTAATCTTTTCACTACACAAATGTAGTGAAATTGGAGAAATATTTATTGTTCTTGTTTTGAATTCAGATTACCACAAAGTCTTTAACTGCTATAATAAAATCGTATTGTCAGTCCTTAGCCAGCATTTATATATGTACGTTAGGACAATGGAATTGTTCTTTTTCTTCAGAAATACATGCATAGCAGGATGAATTCTAATGGTCTATCTCTTCTGGGTTTAGTGCTATTCAATATTTTCATTAATAACCTGAAAGGAATTGAGAGCAGGCTTACTAAGTTTACAGATACCATTTGCTGGGGGGACACCAAATGAATAGAGGACAAGGACAGAATACAAGACAATCCTAATAAATTAGAGATATAGACAGAATATATGACAACATTCAGTGGTGGTAAATGCAAGATGCCATGCTTAGGATTAATTAACCACATAAATACAGGATGCTGAATAACTGTCTATAAACAACTCTATAAAAAAATAAATGAGGGGTTATAAAGGGTCACAAAGGGAACATGAGTCAACAGTGTCATGCTGTTGTGAAAAAGGCAAATGTCTCAGGAAACATACAGCAGGAAAGAGTATGACTGGAAGGAAATGTGAACTGATCTCTCTGTTTTGTTCAGTGTTTTATTCAGCACTATGGCCTTAGATGGACTATTGTGTCTAGTCCTGGGCACTACACCTCAATAAACTCATAGATCAGTGCAGAAAGTCTAGGAAAAAAAAGAAAAAAGAAAGAAAAAGAAAGATCAGAGGCTTAAAATGTGGCCTATAGGGA